>NC_066878.1:29004142-29090156 GCF_022985175.1 Labeo rohita
TATAACACGGAATTTGTCAAAGTTTCGATGAGTTAAGCAAAAGTAGGTCAGCAGTAGTACTCTTAGCCTAAATTGAGTCGCGATATTGACTAATGTCTGTAAATATTAAGCCGGAAAAAAAACTTAAATATGAATCCTGCATGTCATGCGTATTTCTGTGAATGGAACAGACGCAGCGTTTTGTCTATACACATACTGAAGCACGTGATGATGCTTACGGTGATTTCAGCCGCGTCTGTTGTCTCACTATATGAGGACATAAATACATGAACAACATCTCCAGATCTGCTCTGATGGTCACTTCATGAGCATTTGACCTTTTCATATGAGTAAATCTATCGTCATATCATATAATAGGCTACAGAAACTCTAAAGGTCCTTATGACAACCCGTCAAAATATAAGTCCTGTTTAGCTTAAATAAATTTGTATTACCGTGGTGCAGTAGAATATACGTAATACTACTATTACTACAACAATTATTCTCAGAGTAACATATGTTCTCCCAATTTTTCTCAGAATTCTGAGAAAAAGAGTCTGAATTGTGAGATTACTGTATATCTTGCAATTCTAACTTCATTTCTCAAAATTGCAAAATTCTATATTTATATTATAAATTAAATTATTATATTTCTCAATTCTGAGAAAAAAAAAAAAAACAGAATTGCAAGTTTGTATCATGCAATTCTAAGTACAAAAGTAAGAATTAAGATGTAAACTTAGAATTGTGAGGGAAAAAAAAAAAAAAAGTCTGAATTTTTGCAATAAAAAGTTGCAATTACCATTTTTTTTTTTTTACTCTGCGGCGGAAACGGGCTTCCATACCATTGTCCATCCACTTCTCAAAAAGCCTAATTTAGACCCGACAGTGCTGACTAATTTAAGGCCAGTTTTAAATCTTTTTACATCCAAAATTTTTAGAGAAAATAGTGTTTCACCAACTACAGCTTTCTGCTTAATAACAATATTTTTGAAAAACCATTCCACAGAAACAGCACTGCTTAAAGTTGGAAACAGTGTTTTACTGACTCTCAATTCTGGCAAGTCTGCCGCATTATAGTCTCGCGTAGCCAGACCTTCAGACTGACGGCTGAAGGTCTGGAATTCATAGCAGCTTTCTTTGGCCAAGGCCCGCCCATAAGGCCGTTTGACCAACATGTCAAACAACCAATCACAGTTCGTTTCATTCAGCGTCACGTTTCGGGGCGTGGAAATGTCCCCACAACAACAGACCGGCGTGCAACAAGTCAGTCAGCATAGAAAAATCAAAGAAGGAGAAGAAAACAAGCAGTAAGTCATCGATCTGTTCGTGCACGTATAACACGTATAGCACGTATAATATGCCGTGAACCTCGCATACTTTTGAGAATCCTACGTTCAGCTGATCTTGATAAATGCTCATTGTCACTCATGTAAACACGACAGTTTTTCTTCTGCAATCACACGTCTGCGCTTTGTTTCCCGGCGGACCGAAAATAAACGCGACACTCGCGTCCCCCGGAAATCTGATAAAATTCAACCAATCAGATGACGACTTCGACATTCCTGAAGTGTTTCCAGTTAAGTGTACCATATGCATCAGACGTTTAGCCAACGTTCCGTGGGCGTGACGTCTGAGGCTGAGACTAGCCGCATTAGTGCTACTAGATTTGAGTGCGGCATTTGATACAATTGACCACTCTGTTCTCATCTCTCATTTGGAGCACTGGGTTGGCATTCAGGGAGATGCTCTGAAATGGTTTCAATCCTATTGTAATAATAGAAGGTACTCTGATAGCATGGGTGAATTTACTTCAAATGCAGCTCCTTTTATGTGTGGTGTCCCTGAAGGCTTTATTCTCAGCCCGATTTTATTCTACTTGTATATGCTTCCCCTGGGGCCATTCTTTAAGAAACAGTATCTCCTTTCACAGTTAAATAGATGATACCCAAATTTATCGTCCCCTGGGATCTAATAGCATGAGTCTGGATTCTCTGTTAACTTGTCTAGCAGATGCTAAGGCCTGGATGCCCTTAAATATTCCTCACCTCAATGAAGGCAAAACATAGTTGTTAACATTTACTAATGCATTATTATAAAATCATGAACTATGAACTTACATGAATATGAATATAAGTTCATGTTAGCTAATGCATTTTAAAGCAGAAGTCCACTTCCAGAACAAATATTTACAGATTTACTCACCCCCTTGTCATCCAAGATTTTCATGTCTGTCTTTCTTCAGTTAATAAGAAGTTATGTTTGAGGAAAACATTCCCGAATTTTTCACCATATGGTGGACTTCAATGGTGCTCCCAAGTTTGAACTTCCAAAAAGCAAATGGTTCTAAACGATCCCAGCCGGGGTAGAAGGGTCTTATCTAGCAAAACGATCAGCCATTTTCGAAACAAATTAACAATTTATTTACTTTTTAACCTCATACACTCATCTCAGAGTCTGCGTGAATTCTGTTTTTTCCTGTTCAATGCGGTCAATACAGTTAGGGTATGTCGAAAAACTCCTATCTCGTTTTCTTTCCTGACTTCAAAATCGTCCTACATCAGCCTACAAGGTAAAACAGCGATGTAGGATGAGGTGGGAGCTTTTCAACATACCCTAACTGTAATGACCCGGATTACACAGACTACGCATGCAAATCGCAGATACGAGACAAGACGAGCGTTTGAGGTTAAAAAGTAAATAAATTGATCTCAGCTGAGATCATTTAGAGCCATTTAAACAGCATTTTGGAAGTTCAAACTTGGGGGCACCACTGAAGTCCACTATATAGAGAAAAATTCGGGAACGTTTTCAAGACATGAACATCTTGGATAGCAAGGGGCTAAGTAAATTATCTGTAAATAAAACAGCTGCAAACAGCTACCTTAAAACATATAAATTAAAAAAAAAAAAAAAAAAAAAAAAAAAAAAAAAAAAAAAAAAAAAAGAATTAATTATTATTATTATTTTTTTTTTAAATGTTGAATTTAAAGTCTCCTGCTTCTCAAATGTTTGTCTTAATGAGAAAAATAAACAGTAAACGTGTGTCTTTATTTCTCCTGGCGAATTTTAGATGAGACATCTGAGACAAAGTTAAAAATTAAATGTGCAACAACTGAGAACTACATTAAGAGCTATGAAACAGCAACGTCCCTGGGATTCAGTGACATTTAGCTATTTCGGTAAACAGACGGCCTGTGTTATTAAAAATAAAAGATTACAATCCAACAACTAAAACGAGAAGTCTGGTGATGAACACGGTCTCCAATCACTTTCAATACAATGGGGAAATGATTCGTTTTGCTCTGCTGACAGTCACACAATGGGTGCGGTGGAAGAAAACAAAACATGAAAAGTCCTTGCTGATTGTCATGACATGTCATTTAAGTCACAATGAGGTTTCTCACTGTAATAGGGCCCGTGATGTAAAGCGAGATCTGCGTGGGTGGGGTTGGAAAGTGTTGTGCTGAATTGGCTACAATAACAAGTCAAGTTCTTTTCAATAGCGAGAAGTTGTTCCATGGTCACAGACGGATAAGATTGACAGTTCAGCACAGTGAGTCACCGTGGGTTATTTCTAAAACCGATAAGAATCCGTAGCCAGCGGAGTCCCTGCGATCCCCTACCGCTCTTTAAACCAACCTTACGTTCCCGAAGACTCTATCACTTCAAAAAGTCCTCGGATAATTGTGGGATTTTATACCATTAGAGTGCACTAATTCAGTTTCACTGCTACAGGCGCTGATATTAAATGGAAAATGAACCGGGGGCAGAAATGATAATGAAGCATATTAAGCCATCTGAATGGAATTTTAGGGCACACCAGCGAGACGCAGAAGCCAGAGCACGTTCCTCTCAGGGGGGAAAAGCTTACTTGGAAGCAGTTCCTGACTTCACCGTGCGTCAGTGAGACTCTTACGGGTGTCCTTGTGAGGCCTTAGTTACCGTCTCGCTGCTGGTAGACACAGACGTCAAAGTCGAGACTTTTTTCGATTCTAAGTAGGAACTGCCTCATTAGCTCCTGCTGCAACTACACACTAAATCAGCACATCAGAATGATTTCTGAAGAATCATGTGACACTGAAGACTGGAGTAATGATGCTGAAAATTCAGCTTTGCATCACAGGAATAAATTACATTTTAAAATATATTCAAACAGAAAATGGTAACAATAAATTGCAATAATATTTTACAACATTTGTACTATATTTTTGATTAAATATATGCAGCCTTGGTGAGCAGAAGAGGCTTTTTTGTTTGACCAAGCCCAAACATTCGAAATGGTAGTTATGGGGCAAATGCATTTTTCCATTGGCAGAAATTCAGCTGTATGTTTTCCAGTATTATAGATTTATCAGTGCCTGTTTTTTGGATGCCTCATGTGAAACTGACTTATATTTTCTGCTGACTTTTGGCATCGCAAGGGGAGCACGAAACAGCATGGAAAAAAGGCAATTGCAGCACTGTTTGTAGACTTCAAATCATAATTTCTGTTTCTACAAACAGGGTTTGAACAGATACTGTAAAATGAAATTCCAGGACTTTCAAGGACTAAGTATTACTTTGAGTTCCAAGGACGTCAATCAAAGATCTCACTCAAAGATCTGTCCTCCATTTCAAATCTAGATAGATAATAAATCTAAATAGATAAATATAAATATACTGATAAAAAATAAATAAATAAATAAATAAATAAATAAATAAAACACACACAAAGTGAAGCATACACACACAAAGTATTAGTACTAAATTATTATAAGGTATGCTACACTTTTAAAGCCATGGTTAATTTTCTTAAGGAATTTGTACTCGTGTATAGTTATTCTTTGTTTTGTTTTTAGAACGGTACTGCCTTAAAGGGGTCATCAGATGCCCATTTTCTAATAGCTGATATGATTCTTTAGGGTCTTGATGAAAAGTCTATAATATACTTTGGTTAAAAATTCTCAATGGTTGTGTAAAACAACACATTTTTTACCTTGCCAAAATCAGCTCTGCAAAAATCATGCTCATTCTGGTTGAGGCTGCTTTAAATGTTAATGAGCTCTGCTCGCCCCGCCCCTCTCTTCTCTCTGTGGAGAGATGAGCCCGTTTACTTCAGCCGCGTTTAGCTGCTAAACTTGCTAACTAGCACATTATTAGGAAAAGTCGATCGCAAAGATTCATTAAAAAAAAAAAAAAACCTTATACTCACTTCTGCTGTAAGTTAAGCTGGATCGTGAATGATTAGTGTGAACATAGACGGACATATGTAGATCGGGAGGTGCATTCCCTTCACAAACAAACGTAATCGACTGCATCTTCAGCGGCTCAGATCTCGGGAGTAAATGACGACCACTAAGTTCATTATTACATCCAGCAACACAACACTTCAATCACTCAATCGGAGATATTCTTGTCTAACTTATATCCCAGCTCCGGCATCGAAACAAAGAGGGTGGATTGTTACAGCTGATCTCAGGTAAGAGGCTCATGTCAATCAACTGTGACGCCACACTGACAGGCATCTGAGAATGGCTCGATTTGAAAAAGGGGATATTATTTTTACAAATTAATTAAAAACCACTACATGGATTTTTATCATTATAGGGTAGATTTGTACATACACTGCCAACACAGATTAAATACTCAAACAACATGTAAAAGTGAACTTAGCATTCAATGACCCCTTTAACGGTTTGATGTTTTTTTCTATAAAAAAAAAAAAAAAAGGATTTGCGAAAATGCGCCGAAATCCTGATATGAAACAAATCATTCACGAACCTGCCTCAAACTCCCGATCTAAACCAAATGGGGAGTGCGATATGAACATTTTTGATTGTTGACGATTAAAATATCCCTACGATCTGCTATTATTGAAGAAATAAAATAAGCCTATCGTACTACAGTGCACATTCTATCAGCTACAGTTCTGGCGCCTCCGTCTCACGCGACATTCATTCACACCAAATGTTTACTCAGCAGCAGAATTCCACTAACTAAACACTGCACTTATTTGCAATCACACAAGTACATTATTTGCATGTGCTTTAAACCTTGCCGCTTGAACATTGTATTCACGTGCTGTTCTGACATGCGCTTACATTTAAAGCGTGCGCACTCAAAAATAAAATTAAATAAATAAAAAGCCGAAATTATTGGCTCATGCATGCAGAATCTTTGTGTGAATTAAGTTTACAAATGCAGTGGTTGCCTCTAATCTAAATGGCTACAGAGAGTTTGACCTGTAATAGAGAAAATAAACTTTTTTTTCTATGTACTCATAATTTTCATTGTCCCTTTCTCAATGCAGTAAATTAAAAAAAAAAAAAAAAAGTTCTAACATTAACTGAAATAAGCTAAAAGATGCGTGCTCTTTGGCAAAACTAAAGACTTATTTCATAGACACAAAGTCTTTCAAAAATTCAAACACTTTTCAAGTACCTCTTCAGGAATATTATTTTTTCAGGTTTTCCAGGCCTTAAATTTCAAAAAGTCAAATTACTTTAGGCACCTTGTACAACCCTGTACAAACATAATAAATGAATACTAAAAAATGTATTAAACACACTGATGGACCATTCAAAACTAACTATAGTGGCAAAAAGACAGAAAGAAACAGTGACAAGTCACAGCACTTAAAATATGCACTGTCCCTCTAAACCCAAAATCCTGTTGCTGACGAATGTTATGCATCAGCTACCCAAATATGGATTATTTGCCAGGTTATTTCACAGCTCTGCTCATGAATATCTAATTTACTTGCTCCTAATTCCTCAACCAAACCCCAAATATCTTTCAAAGATTTGATGGCACTAACCTGGCAAATCCAGTGATTAGTTCTTCCTTAAAAGTGTTCGGTGCTGCAGCCCAGTGACTTCAACACACAACTTTGTTGCCATGCAGACTGATAAAGGCCTGTGCACTCAGACTGTAGGAAGTTGCATAACAATTAATGCAATCTGATTGGGAATTGGCATGTTCGTCAGTGCTTCCCAGTTTGGTGTGCAGTCAGACGGTCAGTGAACAGACTGTAGGCGGTACGTTTGTGAGCTGTCTGACACTACTATGAACCTGCCAAACCCGAAATTATGATGCATGGAGAAATACTATACATCATTTCAGGTTTGTTAGTTTGATGCACAATCTTTCAACTGTAATATTAAAAATGAACCAATATCCAGACAACTAAATTGGGATTTGAAATACAACCTGGTCCAATCAGTATCTAAAATTACCTGGGTTGCTGAGGGAATAATCTCATCATATGGAACAACAGAGAAAGCTTTCTGGAGAACATGGTTTCATAAGTATATACATCTGGGACCCACTGCAACAGATCTAGGTGGGATTAGGAACATCAAAACAATTTTATTTGATATCATGTTATCTAATGTAGAAAATTTATTATTTTAAGCAAGATTCAACAACAGTTCAAGCCAAGACTTGAAAAGAGAATGTAAAGTAATTGTACTTTATTACCAAAACGTTATTTTTTGGAGAAATAATATACTGTGAAATTGAATACTTGCACTTTACAAAGTTACATTTCCAAGGGGAAAAGTCTAGCTTTTTAAAATTCTTACAATTTCATTTAGACCTTTAAAGTGCAAAGTGTGCGTTTCGCAAATCATCTAAGCTTAGACCTTAAGAAAAAAAAAAAAATTTGTTCATTTCACTGAGCCAACAATCCAATATAATCACACTCCCACACATCTAAATACAAAAAATTCAATCATATCCATTTCAAAGTGAAAGCAACTGGCTACAACTAAGGTCATTTATCTTTATGAAGACATTTCATCAGTAGAGTCCTTGACCTAGAGCACATTTGTCAATTACAAGGCCCGCAGGCCACAGCTTTTAATCAGGCCAGCCAACAAATTCTGTGAATCAATTTAATGTGGCCCGGGCATGTTTAAATATTTGTCTGTGACAGTAACATTGTGAGGCAGGCGGTGTTGTCACGCTTTACACAACTCGCTAATTGTCAGGAGTCACTTATGGTACAAAGAGCATCTTCAAAGTAAATACCTGCACTCCCAGGGAACTACCACAAGACCAGCGGGAACCGACACAACAGAGTGCGATGCAAGACAAGTCTTGATGGCGGGTGCTGACAGGTATAGATGTGTGCGGGATGCAAGAGAATAAAATGAGTCGCCGGACTCCCACAAATGAGAAATATCTAAACCTAAAATATCTAAAAAGAAATAAATTATTGGAATAAAAATGATTAACAGGCGCAAACATATATATTGAGGAAGCAGGACTAAGAAATCTGTGCTGCGCAGGTCTCTACTTCGAAGGCATTTCGAAATGAAACATGATCAATATGGAAGCATAGTCATGGAACTGCGGGCTGCTAATTTTTCAAAAAGAAACACATTCTATTCTTAATCGTATGTGTTTTTATACTTTTACTTAAGCTACAGCAAAACAGAATAGCCTGTTTACAGCTCACTTAATGCATTTGCTCTGATTGGATAGCCATCCGATCGAGAAAAGTCCAGGTGCAAATGCCCTCTGAAAAGCTTATTCGAGACCGATCGCTCAAACCACTTCAGGATGTGGTCTGTTCCGCACTCCAGGCAAAACTGGACAAGTGTAAATGCATGTTGTTGAAACCACATATGTAAATTTTACTCCTCCCAAAATGTTAAAATAATAAACGTGTGAGAGCGTTATAGGCTATATAACATGTTATAGTCAGATATGGCCGCGCTAATGCAACATGCATCGCCGCAGACGAGTATCTGTTCTGCAAGCCGAAGCACAAACTGCTGCAAATGAAACTGAAAGTAAGATGCATATGCTCAACACACAATCATCTTTATTAAAAGTAGTATGACTAACGTATCTTTTCAGTGCTGTTGCTGGGCTTTCTGCTATTACGGTCTTTGATTTTGAATTTAGCTGAAGATTAATAAAAAGTAGCCTTTATCTGTTGCTTTCGTTGACGTGAACTCCCTTAAATTTAAATGCAGTGCGACACGTATGTGTGAATGGAAAGGTTGTAACAAATCAGATAGCCGATCTGCGAAAACGCATAAAGGGACCAGGTGTAAACAGGCCTTAAGAAGAGATGCAGTGTGTCTGATAACAGTTTTAAAACATTGCCTATATTTACTTAGGTTTGGCACATCACGGTGCATGTGTTCTTTCAAGTTAAAGTTGTCATTTCGAACTAAGAGCTACCAAAAGACAAATAACACAATATCAAATACCATTTGTTGTCTATATATCATGTGGAATTTATATCTATCCATTGTTGGCCATTTTGCTTTATCAAGTTTTTGTTTTTAAGGTAGGCCTACTTTATGCTACTGTTTTGAAGTACTGTTTCTATGCAGTTAAGCTAGTCAGAGACCTTATTTTTTGATAAAGAGAAAAAAGCTTGAGTAATACAAATGTGTTACAAATGCATTACAGCTTAAAATTTAAACCCTGTTATTCTGATAAATGTGGTTTAATGAATTGTGATTTTTTTTTTAAGTTACTAATACACTTATATTTTGTCAGTAATCTAAATATCATCTAAATATATGTCCGGCCCCTGATTTTATTCACAGCCCTCAGCATGGCCCATACTGTGTTTGGATTTGACACCCCTGACCTAGAGCAATATGTTATTAATTATAATCCAAAACACTGTAATGAATCAGCAAACAATAAATACTTAAATTTTAAGGATTCGGGAAACTGATTCCTGCATAGCAGCCATTATGCCCTATAGTCTGGACACTGAGAAAAGAGTGACAAAAACAAATTGTGCATAAGTTTACTTGTAAAAGAAAACAAAACACGTCTCTTAATTTTATCAATCTATTTCTTTACTTTGTAATTATTATTTTTGTAATTAATTTCTGAGTGGTTTTCAATGTAGTATAAATAGTATTTCAAAGAAACAGCAACTCACTTAAACATGAAATTTTAAAGTAAAGACTAAAATAGTATTTGCTTGTTAAACACTCAATTTTTTTTTTTTTTTTTTTTTTTTTTTTTTTAATTTAATAGCACAAGGTACAAAAGTGGTCATTGTGGTGGTACCTTTTTGAAAGGTACAAATATGTACCATTAAAGGGATAGTCAAAAATTGAAAATTACCCCATGATTTACTTACCCTCCAGCCGTTCTAGGAGTATATGACATTCTTCTTTCAGACGAATACAATCAGAGTTATATTAAAAAAAAAAATGTCCTGGCTCTTCTGAGCTTTATAATGGCACTGAATGGCTGTTGAGATTTTGAAGTCCAATACAGTGCATTCATCCATCATAAAAAGTGCTCCACATGGCTCTGGGGTGTTAATAAATAATTATTTATTGCCTTGAGAAAGGGACAAGAATGAATAAAAATATAAGTACATGAACAAGATGTTTATTCTCTCTATTACAGGTCAAACTCCATAGCCATTAAAATTAGAGGCAAGCACTGCGTTTTTAAACTTAATCCACACAAAGATGCTGCATGCATGAGCCGTTTGTTTTAAATTAGATTATAATTTCAATATCTAAAGCTTGTTTTTAAAGCTAAAAGTTGTTTTTATGCATTCAAATAATTAGACATGCTAAAACAGTAACAATAAAACATAAGGTAAGAAAAAAATAAAACACTTCATTGAGCTCTAAATATCATTTTTGTTAAACTTAATTAAAATCATGAAACTTACACATTTTAACAAATTAGACATGCTTTTTGATTAATACAATTTAATTTAACCATTAAAAAGGAGTCCAGTAAAATTAAAACGGAGGGAAAAAAACAGAATCCAGAAAAATGTAACTGGAAAAAAACGGAATTTGAGAAAAATAAAACTGATTTCATAAGGCACTACAAGAGGAGACTGGTTTTCCTCTGCTGTAAGCAAAATGTGTTTCTCACAAGAGTAGCATATTCTCACTGGAGCTTATACCTACGATCTTTGTCATCTGCTGAAACGTCACTCCATCGTAAGTGCGAGTACGACAGTGGAAGCTAGAGATCACTGTTTATAAAGTTGTAAATATGGATATTTTTCCTACACAAATCCATCGATTCGCTTTAGAAATCCTTTATTAAACCCATGAACCGTCTGGAGTACTTTTTCTGATGGATGAATGCACTTATTGTACTTCAAAATCTCAACACCCATTCAGTGGAACTATAAAGCTTTGAACACTCAGGACATTTTTTAATATATCTCTGGTTGTATTCACCTGAAAGAAGAACGTCATATACACCTAGGATGGCTTAAGGGTAAATTATGGTGCAATATATTAATTTTTGGGTAAACTATCTGCATGTACCAATACATACACATACGAATATGTACCTTTAAGATACCTATAGGCATCATATAGGGGTAAATAAAGGTACAAATGTGCCCCAGTGACTTTTTTTCTGTTAACAAACTTTACTTTTGCTAAATTAGACCAAACACCCTTGTTCCAAAATCCTGCCCTTCAAAAACATGTCAGCCAACCCAATGTCACCAAATCCAAACACACAAATTGATTGACAGTTAAAGAGGAAGCTCTGATTGGTCACATCTATTGGTTTGTTACACAAGAGACACGTTCTGCTGTCTACTCACACAAACAGCTGTGATTTCTTAAGACACCCATTTCAGAGATAACTTTCAGATGAGGACATTTTATGGGCGTTGTTTCCAAATAAAAGAAATATGGATATAGTTTGTCTTTTAATAGAGTACACAGTACGAAAACTTGGGTTTCATTTCTTTGCACAGTCTAGTGCTTTCATAACCAGTATCAAGTCCATTTTATGACTGCTCATGTCATGGTACTCCAATAGGGGCTGCTGGTGAGCTACTAGAGATCAGTCCTCCAGCTGATTTCCCGGCCTCAAGCTAGTTAATTAAGCACAGTGAGTCATATTTCAGCACCATTACAGATTTATGACTGGAGAGAGGCCAATTCGACATGTGTAATGATGAAATAAATAGTCGAAGCAAGATTAAAAACAATAAATGATGGCTTGGGCAGATCATCATCATCATCTGTAACCAGTTTCCAGTATAATCAGAAAATAAGCAAGCAAATAGCAGTACCATCCTCTGCAAGCATACAAGAGCTCTGCGCCATTACTAAGCTACCGTTATGAGTTATAATTAACTATATTAAAATTCAAGATCATAAACATGCTGGGAGCTCAGTTATTGCCAAATGCTCACGCCTAATAAGAAAATCCTCATTTTTAGTACTCTACGGACCAGTGGCTCTTGAATGTGCTGCTTCTCAGTTAGTCCCCAAAATCAGTTCCATCTCATTGGGAATTTAATCACTGATATTGATTCATACACAGTCAGATTGGATCACGTCATCAAGCTGCCGCCAGCAGCACAGTTTCATCCCGATATACAGAATGTGTGCCGCGTGAAATCACGCTCAATAACTGCTGTCTGCCTGATCCGGGAGCTGATTGAAATAGACGATGCTCAACGCACGCCGTCTCAATACAAATCACCATCAGTCTGCCAGCGCAGAGTAACCTACAGAATCAAGAGCTGTCTAGATCCCATCACAGTCAATCACTCAAGTCTTTGGGAAAAAGACGACAGTTTTAGCTTGATTTGAGTTCTTTTAAATAACCCAGAAGAAAACGATTTTTCTTTTTTCGTAGCTCATTAGTTTTAATGGAGCTCTCGGTTGAAGCATTAACTTTGTCTTGGATGTTTCTCTAAAATTTGTCCTTGGGGAAAACATAAATTTGAATCAAATGGGCCAAAGTTGACATTCGGTACGAGTTTAGACCTTGGTTTGCTGGCAAATCTGAGCACAGTTTGTGACATTAAAGAGACAGTTCATCCGAAAATTTGCTTTTAATTTATTCACCCTCGGGTGACTTTTTTTTTTTTTTTTTTTTTTTTTTCCCATGAGTAGTTGAACAGTGAAGATGATTTTAATTTTCAGGTTAACTACTCCTTTAAGAACTCTTTCGAAACTCTAGAGACACGTGAGAACATCCGAGAAAAAGGCTGTCTACCCAAAACTGAAAAACTTACCACCATTTTACTCACTCTCATGAAACCTCAATGACGTCCATGACTCGTATCTGCCACATTTATGACGCGCATTTTGTACTTTTTGGTGTTTGACAGCTCATCTTCTAAACTTCTTTTATGTTCCACAGAAGAAAGTCAGTCATGCTGGAACAGCATGAGGGCGAGTAAATGATGACAAAATTGTCATTTTTGGGTGAACGAGTCCCTTTAATCTCATTGCTTATTGAAGGTATTAAAACGATTTTTCTTTCCAATGGGAAGCTACTAAACCCAGACAGTAGCTTACTTTCCAAACACTCTGCTAATCAGGGGAGGAACAATCTTGAATTCATTTCCAACCTGTTTGGCTTGCGTTATTATATAATGACGCTCTCCATTCCCTATTCACTCAGACTGTTAAACCACACAAAACCCTTTTCTGCAGCAGTACGTGCGTCACTTCAGGTGACATAACGTCCATCACCTCGGCACTCATTTAGACGCCTGTGTGCGCTTTGAGTTTCAGATCCAATGGTTTCTCTCGGCAGGGTGCACCCTCAGAGCAAAATAAGCCTTCAAAAGTTCTGAAAGCTGTCAGTTTTGAAACTAGAGTTTCGTTTAAAAATGCTAAATCATTCATTTAATCAGTGTCTACGTGCCAAACCGCCTCCACCGTTTCATGTACAATCACACCTAATCAAGCCCACTTTGACACTGTTCGTTTAATGGGGCTTTTGCCTCCAACAGCTGGGAAAGGTGAAAGTTACTCTAGGTCACACTGCACCTATTAAAAGCTTCTGAGCTCAGATCTACACCAATCACAGTATGTGAAGAACTATGCTTCAAAGTACAGGCAGATTTCTCAGTGAGGACACTGTGAAATTGGGTTCAGAACGGCATCTTGCTATACTGCTTATTAGGGATGTCACAATACTCAATATAATATCGAACCGTTCGGTACGACATCCACAGTTTAATACGCGCTTGTGAATTGCGTTTTTTCGGTTTTGCATTTAAATAATTTCCTTGTTTTATTTCTCTCAAAATTTGCTGCTGCTTGCAATTTCACGTGCTGAAATGAGGAAAGGCTTCCCCGCTTGTATTTGAAAAAGCAACACATGCAGAGCATCTTCCATTCTAGTGACATGCAATGATAAGTCTTTCTAAACCAGTTGTCCAACAAAAGAGAACATTATAACTTATTTTTACTTCACAGCATCAGTCGAGTGTTTGAAATAACTTGTGATCTGATGTGGCTTCTTATCATAGAATGAGGCAGACAATACATTCTATACTGTATGTCAATTATGGCTTACAAATATCATTATGAAAATCATTATGAAAATACCCGAGAACACAAATAAACCATATATGTTATGCCTTTATCCATATTAGAGAAGCTGGAACGTAACGTAATCTGCGCTGCTACTTTGACGCATATGTGAATTTTCTGCTCGAGGGCGCCCTCTGGCGTCCAGTATAAATAAAACCCATCCTATTTTGCGTAAAAATCGGAAAAAATAATACCTCTCTCAAAAGAATATTAAGCAGACATTTAATAATCCACGCTTTTCCAGTGTACAGAGGTTTACAGAAGTATTTTGTTGTCAATTAGATGCAAACAAACACTATCAAAACCGAACCGAACCCATAACCATGGTTAAAAACCGAGGTACGTATTGAACCGTGGACTAATTGTATTGTTGCATCCCTACTGCTTATGCATTATGTTCTGCAAATTCCTTCATCTATAATTTGAACCAGGGATGGACAAATACAGAAAATTTGGGGGATATTACATATCAATTTACATTTTGTGTTTAAAATAAAATATTATGTGTAAACTTTATTTAAAAATTATTTAATGGAAAATATCTCCTTCACAAATATAGCAATATTAATATTTTAAATAGAATAAATACATATTTTACTTGTATTTAATAATAGGTTGGCCACAGAAGTAATTAATTTATTTAATTTAATTTATTAGCATTAAACTAAACTAAACGATACATGCTAATGTACATTGTATAATTAAAAGGAAAATATACCTTCCAACAAAACAGCAAAGAATAAATGAAATAAAATACAATTTATTTAATAATTTAATGGAAAATATATCTTTCAACCATACAGCAAAGAATAAACATTAGAAATAAATAAAATAAGATAAAAGATACATGTTTATAAAATGCATTTAATAATAATTTTAATGTAAAATATATCTTTCAACCATACAGCAAAAGAATAAATATTATAAATAAAAATTAAATAAAGTAAAAATTATAAGTGCTAATAAAAATTTTCTAATAATAATTTAATGGAAAATATATATTTCACAATAAAGCAAAGAATAAACATTATAAATAAAATTCTAAATTATTATTAAAATAAAATGTAATTTAATTAAATAAATGTGCTAATGAAATGCGTTTAATAATTTTAATGTAAAATATATCTTTTACCAATACAGCTAAGAATAAACAAAATAAAATAAAATAAAATAAAATAAAATATATTTAATAATAATTTAATGGAAAATATATATTTCACAATAAAGTAAAGAATAAACATTATAAATAAAATTCTAAATTATTATTAAAATAAATTTTAATTTAATTAAATGCTATGTGCTAATGAAATGTATTATCAATGTTCGATGTATTATAAATCTATAATATATATATATATATATATATATATAATATATATATATATATATATATATATATATATATATATATATATATATATATATATATATATATATATATATATATATATATATATATATAGATATATAGATATATAGATATATATATATATATATATATAGATATATATATAGATATATATATAGATATATAGATATTAACAAAAAAAAATCCAACAGTATGACTGTCAATATATTATATTGGTCCTATGCCCAAACATCAAGGCATTTATACCAAAATTGTTAAAAACTGCAAATTTACCATTTTAATTTTCAATATGATAATTGGACATCATTCTCACAGTTAAAACTGCATAGCAAAGTCTCAATAACAATGCAGCAAATAACTGTTTGAAGCGCATGTGTTGCGTACTTTTTCACATACTATTCGTAAAAGTTCAGAATACAGCTTTTGTCTCATACAGACTTGCCAAATGAAACTAGATAGGATGAGCTTAATGTTGAAATATAACTGCCGGAGTGACTTGATATCAAAGATTAATTGAGGTTGCAAATGATTAAAAAGCCGGATGAACAATCTTTGTAGTGCCTGATGGATGGTGAGTAAATCTCAAAGAAAAAAGTCGTCTGAAAACAGCAGCCGGCAAACCTCCAAAAAAGGATTTTTCAGCACAAATACAGATTGACGCTGTTCTGTGATGTGCTTCAAAGCCCAATAAACTTGGCTTTAGCAACTGATCAGAGACAAACGAGACAAAAGCTCTGATCTTTCCTCCAATCAGACATTTGACCTCGCAATCCCGGACTACACTTATTCGGCCTCCAGGAAACAACCCAGAAATCCTCAATGGAACTCGACCGTCAAAACCTGATGCATTATTTTGAAGAAACAAATGCTGGAAAAACTGATTCAGGCTTTTCCATTCCCTGCAGCTCAAAAATGCAACTCCCTCTCGCAGATGGCACCGGGTAATGATAGCTTTGTGGAACGATCTTCTCTGGATTGTAATCAACGCATCAGGTTTTGTGTTTGAAATGCGCAGGCTGCAACCAAACACAGAATAAACAACGTGAACACAGACACTAATCCCTCAAGACATTTGAAGAGACGGTTTTACACTGATAATTACTCCTGACAACACACAAAACGTCTGGGACGTTTATCTGCGAGCGACGCGTTTACGTATGTGACATGCATGTGCATGTACTGTAATTAGGCCGCTTGCAGATGCTGCATGCAGTCAAGTTATCATTATATACAAAATATACCATTTGCCTGCAGCCAATAAACAAGCGTCATCGCTGTACTTTTGTGTAACAGCTAAGTGTGTTTTGTAAGCAATACGGTCACACTATGTGGTAATTCACGCATTTCATGCATTCTTGGTTAAACATGAACGCCAAAGCGAAGCCAACGCCTTTTACAAGCAACGCAGCCGAGTGAGTGAATCACTGCTCCGGGATAACAGTCCAGAGGGACCCTTCCCTCCTGGCTTTAAATATCAATTTCTTATCCAACACTCAATTAAGAAACCAAAAAGAATGAATCTACACTTTAGAAAGATCTTCTAGGTCTAAAGTTAATGACAGCACTCGCTGTTGCTTTTATTATACTAAGTCACATATAATCTAAATGTATGCACATTAAATAATCTAAAACAAGAAAGATATCCATGTCAAACCTTCCGCCAAAAGAGAATATCCAGGAAGATGATATAATGGGTGCAAGGTGCATGCAAACTGATAATGAAAGGTTTTTGGAGACGTCATTGTGTGGCTCTGAAGGAAAGGGAGGAAAGGGGAAAAAAAAAAAAAAAAAAAAAAAAAAAAAAAAAACTCTTGCAATGGATCAAACAGGTATTTCAAGAAGGTATTATATATTTACGTCACATACGCAGGAAGCATGACACAAGGAGAATAACTGCTCAGAATGCTGTAATTGCTCCAGTTCCATTCAAAGAGTAATTGTTGATATTTCACAATCTTCATGATGAACTAAAAGATCTCGGCAGGGCTGGGCGATATGGGCAACAAAATTATCACGGTCATTTTTTCCACATCAATCGATATTGATAATTATCATGATAAATGTCAAATCTTTATTTCTTTCAAGTTTAAAGTCAGATTTTTGCTCCAAAGTGAAAGTTGTAGAAACCAGATCTTTCATTTTCCTTAAAATAAATATCTAAATAGAAAAATTTATTTCTGCATGTTCTTTATATTGTTTGAGTTATATTGCTTCAAATCAAGAAAAGGGTTTGCGTTGTCTGATAATGATAATAATACATAATAAATAATAACAACACTTTTTTTGTCTCTTAGAAATGCACATTTGATAGTAGCTTGAGGATGCAGAGGTAAATTTTTGTTCATTATCAATCAGTAACATTTGTAAAAATTGTAGTAACCTCAGTTTTATATGGTTAAATTTATTCTGACGCAGTTTTTGTTTTTTTTGTTTTTTAAAGCATTGGTCTCCCATAGTAGCAAGCATATTTTTAAATCATGATAAACAGTTAAAACCAAACATAATGGTACCTCAATACTATGGTAAAAATATAACTACATGGTTTTATAGGTAGCCTATTTGTATGAAAATCAGTAGTCTAAAAACATTCAGTATAAATGCACACATGCTATTAGCATAATTACAAATACATACATACCATAATTATATACCATTACTCCTGTAATAAAATTCAATGTGAATATCCCACATTGCTGCCACAACCACGGCAGTCAGTGTTACTACAGCAAATCCATTGTAAATGATGGTGGTGTGTAGATTGAAAAGCCTTCTGACTATCTCGTTGCACACAGCTTTAAACTAGTTTGAATCACACACAGCAAAATTTCCAATGTTGTATAGAGCTGTTTTTATGGTGTTCATTTTCCAGTGTTAAAAAGTGTTGATTTAAACAATATGAACACTTGCAGAGTAAATCAGTATTCAGAGTCACATTACAGCAAGTTAACATAACTGACACTGGTGATGAGTTGATCCTATTTCCAGTCCTTGCACATTATTTCCGTTTTGATTAATGGCAGATGACCGCGAGGAGCAGAGATGATCAAACACAAGTATAATATATTTTTATATGAGTGCTAACATTATTTGTGTGTAGATGGCACAGCTGACCACCATCACGAGCCAGAGGCCAACTTGCAAACTGAGGTAAGAGGAGTTAATGCTTATTCGTTTGCTACACCATTTTAGAGTTTGGTGTGAAAATTACACGTGTGATTCATGTAATGTTCTGTTCATGTTCTGTTAACTTGAGTGAGCAGCAAACGGTTAGGCACAAACCTTTTTTACACATGCACACCGCATGTGCTGTTTTGTATAGTCAAGTCACACGTCACAGTTGCACTCTTCACCGAAGTACAGTGCAGAGAACGATCATGTAATCCAGCGTTTGCTGAACTATATTTTTGGCTGCGTATGAAAAGAATCGTTCCAACACCAGAGATGTGTCTGACTTGACGTGTGCAATTCATTTGCAAACGTTTGTTTACATTATACTATATATCGCTTGAGAGACGACAAATAGAGCTTCTGATTGTAGCTGCTGCTTGCTGGACTTTATTTAAAATTAATGACTATTTGCATTTTTCTTGACCAACAGCTATCGTCATCCTGGTGAAAATTCAATATCAATGAGTGTGGAACAATTTGTGGAACAGCTTAACGATTGTGCACTCCAAGTTTTAATGAAGGTAAGTGCTACTGCTTAGAAACTGACTAATTAAAACCAGTCATATAGCAACTATGTTTAAGCTGATGCTAAAATGTCCACAGAGCTTGTTTCCAGGTTTCAGAGCTTTTCTATTTGCCTTTAAAATCACTGAGATTTGAAGATTACGAAAAATATATATAAATGTCTGTATTAATGTTATTGTTAAAATTACTTTTCAGTTAAAAGACACAGATACCGATGTGGAATAGGACACAAATTGAAGGCATCTACATTTAAGTTGTGCAGAAGAAATTGTTTCTGCTGGCATATCTGATGGTAAATATATTAAGATTTAAATATATAAACACTCATACATTTTTTTTTTAAGGCCACCATAATATGACAGTGTAAAAGGTTTATCTGTAGGCCTGAATGAATTAAGTCTTGAGAGACATAAATCATGAAATTTTTTCTCAACCCTCAGCAGAAGTCCTCATTCTTTCTTTTCAGCTGACCATAAAGAAACAGCGCAGGGCAAAATCTATAAGCATCGGCCAGCAAAAGCTTTAGCATAGATGCCTTAATAGTCTTAAGTTGTCACCTGTATTGTTGTCATGCTTAATTAGATTGTCCAAGATGCCTGGAAAAACAGTCCAGTGATAAGGAAGAAAATTAGGATGAGACAGACTTGTGCACTTCCGTAAGGTAAAACTCGCAATACTGATGCAAAGTTTGTTTTTTGTTTTGATTAAAGGGTTAATTTACTGAAATCAAAGTAGTCATTTACTCGCTCATGTCATCTTCAAAACACAAATGTAAATATTTTAATGAAATCAGAATTCTGCCCCTTCATTGGCAAATGCCATTATGATTAGAGGCTGACCGATAATGGATTTTACAGATACCGATAACTAGGTTGGACCACACTGACCGATACCGGTTAATCAACCGACAGTTTTTAAAATGGATACTGAACGGAAGATAAATAGTGCTCTACTATTAAAAAAAAAAAAATAGCCTACTGAACCATACTTTAATTAATAAAAATATTAATTATTTATTGATCGTTACAGTTAGCTCATTGTTCATTAATGTTAACAAAAGCAACTAAAATGAAAATATATCAGTAAATGCTGAAATTAACACACTCTAACAAGGAACAATACTTCTATTCTACAGCTTTTATCAATCTTAATGTTACAAATGGACTCATATTGTAAAGGGTTACCATTACATCAACAATCAAGCTAAAGACGGTCATATTTAAATATCTTCACAAAGAGGGAGGACCACCAGCCATACCTACTGATATTGGGAATGATCAAGGGCACGATCATCTTATTCTATGTGGTGGGACAAGCACCTCATCCCTTTTGACGGAACCACCACCCTGAGTGCTATTGAACTCCAAGTCCATTTTGTGCTCAACCTGCTGTATCAGTAGGTCCTTGTCAATGTCTTTATCTTCCTTCTACACTCTTCAACATTGATGTTGGTCATACCAGTGAGTTACCAAGAGTAAAAGAATTGCATGTAAAGCATTGACAATCTTTTGACAAATCATTTTTCAAAGCATCATGTATTTAAAGCACAAAGATATTTTAAGTTGAGAGTACATCTAACAGCCAACATTTTGAAGTCCCTACATGTCTTTTCATCTGTAGAGTTTACATTGGTGTTATGACCGTGAATTTGTATCTTTTTTTTTTTTTTTGTTTTTTTTTTAAGTGTTCTAAAGACATGTCATTGTTGAAAAAGGTTCAAACTGATACGTGTTGGCTGTTATTGAATGCACACATTATATATTTTTAGTTGAACTGAATGCAGATTACATTTAATGACAAAACAGGGTTTGTATGAACACTATATTAGTGTGAATTTAACACTTTCAGATTCGCTGTGTCATTTAGTGTTCAACGCTGAATTCAAGCGTTTCACACTGGATCTCTCAGCGCGGTTTAGTGCTCGCGTGGCGGAGTAAATGCATCTTGTTTAGTGAGCTCGAATTATTGCCCAGCACTACATCACAGTATGAAATGACATGTAAAGCTTCCAAACAAACCTTTGCTGCAAAGTCAGACAAACAGATTTTTTAAAATGTGCAGTGTTGGAAGGACTCCAGGAATGGCAAATTAAATTAAATTGTTTCATGCCAAAACATGAATAAATAAATAAATTAATTAATTAATTAAAATAACAACGTAAAATAAAATAAAATAAATATAATATAATACAATATAATATAATATATGATCAAATAAAAATAACAAAAAAATAAAAATAATAAAATAAAATAAAATAGTGAGAGAGGTTGTTTATGTCTTAAGTGCTTATTGGTCACCAACTAGTTACGGTTTTAAAAATAAATTAATTAATTAATTAATTAAAAAAAAAAAAAAAAAAAAAAAAAAAAAAAAAAGTTCCTGTGAGTTATTTGAATGAGAAATTAAAGACTTCATTAATACAAAACAAGAGAGTCTAATTCCTGAAACTGAAAACAAGAAACTACCGATTTGCAGTAGCATTAGATAAAATATCAAACAAATTGGCATTCATTTTAAAGAAAAACAGAAAATTTCACAAGAATTTCACAAGGTTTCTTGGTTTTGAATAATGAACAATGTTCAAAATAATGAAAATCAATATTGTTACATTGTGCTTAGTAAATTTTGCTTTCTATACCTGTGGCTATTTTCTTGTGCCGTGCAACGTTTAATCGCGATTAATCGGATTCAAAATAAAAGTTTTTGTTTACATAATATGTGCGTGTACTGTGTATATTTATTATGTATATATAAAAACACACAGAGTAAATATTTTGAAAATATTTACATGCATTTACATGTATATATTTTTGCTGATATAACTAATATATTTAATATATAAACATAACATTTTTCTTAAATATATCCATGCGTGTGTGTATTTGTATATACACAGTGCGCACACACGTATATTTTCAAACAAAAACATTTATTTTGGATGCAGTTAGTAGGGATGCACGATATTGGATTTTTGCCGATATCCAATATTTTTCATCTCATTTTGGCCGACGCCGATACCGACACCGATACATATCCTTTTGTTTGGAAACAATACCAAGCATACCTGGCATACACCACATACTGTATTATATACCGACTAATAAATTGCAGAACGTTTATCAAACACTGAGGAATCAAATGAATAAAAAAATTGAAAGAAAGCCTCCATAAGGTGAGGCAAACGGCAAAGATAACAAGCTTTTCAAAGTGCTTGCATGTTTTTTTGCACACGAATACCAACATGTTCATCTTCTATGGTTTAAGAAGCTGTCTTTTACTTGAAAACCAAATGCTGGGTCCACCATCATTTCCTCAATATTGGTTTCATTTTGCCGCGCGCTACAAGCACTTTCGCGCTCTTGCTGCAGCAGCAAATACAAACCAGGATCTATACACAAAGCGCTTACACCAAAAGCACCTCTTCGCGTGATCAACATGGAAAGTAATAGAGATTTAGTCACTAATTCATGTTTAATTACAATTTCCCCAAATAGACTAATTGTTTGTTTGTGCACTTGAGGAAAACTGACTCCATATATACACAAAAATAAATAAATAAATAAAATAATTCACCAAAACACCATTTGATAGAGGCACTGAGATAAAAACAGAAGTTAAACAATCTAAGAAAGTTATTAGTGAGTGTCCAAATACCATTTGAGGTCACTGTATACACTAAAGTCTATCAAGTCTTCAGGCGCTGTACTTCAATGGGATACTCTGAGTAACGCAGCATTAACAATTAACTTGGATTAAACTACTAAATATATGCCCAGAAGACAAATATACAGAAGAACTGTAAAATAAAGGTTTAAGTTTCACCAATGTTCTAGTGGTTTTTATGGACCTGCAAAAACCAAAAAAAACATCTCAAGAACCTGCAATGATACGTCAAGATCTTTCTTCATCCCCAAACAACCAACTCAAAACCTCTATATAGTCAAAAATGGTTCTTTCAACAGAAGTAACAACCACTGCAGGATCTTCACGTAATCAAGTACAGTAGAAAATAAAAACTCAGGTTTTTAAGAACCTATAATGTAACATCAAGAACCTTCTTAAATCATCTCCAAAGAACCAAATACACTCTTAAAAATAAAGTTTCCAAAACAAGGCTTTTGCAACAAAAGAACTATTTTGGGTATCCAAAGAAATTTTCAGCAAAAAAAAAATCCTAGAAGAACCATTGCTTATAAGAATGAAGAACATTTTAATACTCTAAAGAACCTTTTCCACTTCAAAGAATTAAACGTTCTTTATGAAACCATTACTTTGCAAAGGAATGGAAATTTCTGCTAAACTTTCGGAAACTCAGCTGTCAATTAAACCTACGCTGACGTCCATGTGGATACTTGACTTACTCACCTTACAGAACAGAGGAATTTCATCAGATGCAAGGACTAGAAGATCAGAAAAAAACTGACAATCTAATTCTTATGAGATGACAGGGCATTAACCTGGCTTACTGAATCTTTTCAACCACTTCACAAATCACTTCAGATGTAAGATGATTAACGTCAATGGTTCGATTTCAATTCAAAGTAAATTAAGAATTCTTAAATTAACTCAATTTTAATGATACTGAATTTAAAAAAAAAAAAACAAACCAATAAAATAACCACAGGGGGTCAGTAAGACTTTATTTCATTATATTATATTATTTTATTTTATATACTTTATAACCACACTGTTTTTGTAAGTAACACAACAAAACTGGACAGAAAATACATTAATATTAAATAACACATGCAGCTGAACTAGAATTTGAAATGATTAGAACTTCCAGAAACTTTCAAAAAAAAAAAAAAAAAAAAAAATCTGAAAGATTCCAAAATTTTTGGAATGCTTCTGAAATTTGCTAAAAGTTTTTCACCTCTTTGTAACTCTAGAAACCATAGAAGCTAATAAAACATTTATTTTTAAGAGTTTCAACTCAAGACCACAACAGACCTAAAAAGCAAAGCGTCATTTGCAGAACCACTAAGAAACCTACAGGATAACATCATTTTAAGCTAAGGTCTCATCAAAGGACATTGAAGTCCATCACTTTTTAGCTAACGCTACGTTTTAAGAGACTAAGCGAACGCTGCACACTTCACTCGCTACCACAACAAGGAAATATGATCTTCCGACAGCAACCGTCTCAACTTGCCTGTTGGAAGAGATTCAGATGTCAACGTGCTAGAAACTAAATAAAGACTGACAGCCAAGAAACTCACCTGTGTGCCTTCACCGATGCCCAAAGCACTAAAAGAAACACTCGATTTCGTCTACAAAAGACCGCCGGACATGTACACACGTTGGCTTGTTATTCCAAGAAAGTGAACAAATCCTTGTGTCTTGGATGTAGTTATCAGCCCAAAGCGTGGTTACATGCTGGTTTACAATGATGAGACTGATTGTATGTGCAGCCCAAGCCAATGATGTGTCACATACACACCCCCCCCTCTACCCCACCCTCCACCCCCTTCCAAACCAGCAGATCTGGCTCCAACTCGCCGGAGGAGAAGACGAGGCTGCGTGTGCAGCTCAGCTCGGGAAAACACTGAACAACCTACTAAACCGTTGACAATGCGCTCTAATCCCACAAAGCGCTCATTCACGCCATTGTTTGCGCAAACGAAAGCAGCACCACACCTCTCTGAGGTTTAACTGGCCTGCAACGCTTTTCAAACGCTATTTGGATCACATGCCTCATCGATGAGGATTCAGGAACCAGAAAAAGTTTGGCCAGAGTGGTCAGGAAAGCAGTTGGACAATGATATTATTGAGTTTGGGAAGACTGACACTAGTTTTTGTGGTCAGTGTAGTTTGAATGGATGCTTCCACATTCAAAGTTAGGAAAATCTTGAAGACCAGGGGCAGAGTTCAGTTGAGATGTCAATTAAACCTACGCTGATATCCGTGTTCAGTGGATACGTGACCGACTCGCCTGAGAGAACAGATGAATTTCATCAGATACAAGGACTAGAAGATCAGAACAAACTGACAATCCAGTTCTTATGAGATGACAGGGCATTAACCTGGCTTACTGAATCTTTTCAACCACTTCACAAATCACTTCAGACGTAAGATGATTAATGTCAGTGGCTCAATTTTAATTCATGGGTGCAAACGAACTGGACAACACTACAAGCAGCTGAACTAGAATTCGAATTGAAATGACACAAATTTGAAATCCTATAATAAAAAAATAAAATATGAACCATTTTGTTTATTCATTTGCTCAGTTTATTTAGCCTAAACCCTTTTTAAAACCTTAAAAACACATTAATGTGAAAATATCCTTAAAAAAAAAAAAAAAAAAAAAAAAAAAAAAAAAAAAAAAAAAAGGTTATATAATTAGGGATGCGCCGAAGTGAAAATTCTGGGCCGAAACTATTTTATTAAATAATATAAACTAATTTTGTAAGAATTCCTAATTTAACTCAATTTTAATTGAGGGGGGGGTCAGTTTATTTATTTATTTATTTATTTGTACTTTACAACCACACTTTGTTTAAAAAGTAACACAATAGAACTGGACAGAAAATATATTAATATTAAATAACACATGCAGCTGAACTAGAATTTGAATTGAAATGACAAGTTTACTAAAGTGCTATAATTTATTTAAAAAACAAAAACAAAACAAAAAAAAAAAAAAAAAAAACTTTTTTTATTCAGTTATTCATTCATTCATTTATTCATTAGCTCATAGCATAGCATGCAGCCATTTATAAAGAAAAAAAAAATCTCAATAATTAATTAAAAATAAATAACACAATAGAACTGTACAGAAAAAATATTAATATTAAATAACACAAGCAGCCGAACTAGAATTTGAATTGAAATGACACAAATTTACAAAAGCGCTATTAAAACACACACACACAAACCATTGTTTGTTCATTATGTCATAGTTTTAGCCTATTTATTTATGAAAAAAATACTCTGTTTTTTCAAATTAAAAAAAAAAAAAAATGAAGTTATTAAAAACAATTAAACACATAAACATCAATTTAAAATAGAAAAAAAAAACTGAACATTCCAGATACACTTGCCCAGAAACCAAAACCAAAATGTTTTGTAACAATTATTTATTATTTTGTTAAATAATAAAGTAATTTTGTAAGACTTATTTTAATGATACTGAATTTGAAAACCACAAAACAATAAAATGTGAAAGTTAAACAATAAAACTGGACAGAAAAAAAAATATTAATATTAGATATCAATATATTGTTTTTGTTCATTTCTATGCAATAGAATTAGATATAACCGCATATGCCATTTTCGGTGCATCCCTACAAAAAAATATTTAAAATATAAAAATACTATCAGGATTTAATACTATAAAATAAGGAAATATAAATAAATGTACTACATATTTCTTTATATAGAATTTCAAAAACTGATGATTATTAAAGTCATGATGATGATGATGATAATGATGATATGTCACCAAAGAAAAGTTTGATAAAAGGAAAACTAACTGATATTTTGAACGACAAGGTTAAAAAAAAAAAAAAAAGTGCATGATGAATCATTGATGTTAATAAGATGATTAACACGTGTTAAAAATAGTTAGAGAATATTCATTTCATCCTGACTTTATAATTTTTCTAGAAACTGTCCATGAGTAATTCCTGTATACAGAAAAATGCATTTTATAAATGCAATACAGAAAAATACAGAAAAACGAAATGCATTATTAAAAACTACACCAACAGCAGCATTTCAATGAACTCCATTCCACCCTGACAAATTCAAAACGCAATTCTACACATCCTGTTTGCAACCTTGATTTGAATTTATTTTCATCTCAATTCTCAATGACGTGTACCAGTTACAGCAAACACTCATTTGCCAGTGACCTTTAAGCCTGTACCCTGGAGTCATAAAGGGAAGACAAACAACAAAGAACAACGTCCACCACGGAGGCTGTTTTCTAGATTCCCAAAATTGGCCGAATGTAATGTTTCATGTGTTTCACACCTCAATGCGTTTGCTCATTTACACTGAATCACATGTAATGGGGCCACTAAGAGCAAAAAGAAACCAAAATTGTGATATGCAATTTGCCTTGTCACAAAACCCATTATATTGATGCAGATCGGCCTAATTTAGTAACGACATGAGTGTGGCCTGTCAGCCAATATCAGCGTCTTGTCTTGGCTCAAAGGAATTGCCGTACTCGAGTGTATAATAAGGTTCTTGCAAACAAACAAAGGGATGCAGCAAAGGAAATGATCTATGTTTAAATACTCAGGACACTATGATAGCGATCAATGCAAACCATGATGCAAAACAGGCTGCATGTCAGCGTTTAAGCAACCCACAGTGCAACTGTAACTGCTGCATTTTCAGAGCACAAAAGCTGCAAGGAATGAAGTTATTTTTTGCAACTTGGAAAGAATAAAATAAAACTCTGTTCTATTGCTTCTGTCTATCCCAAGGGATGAGCTACTGTAACCTCGTGCATCTCATAAAACGAGCAAGATGAAATGACTGTTTGCAACAAGGAAATGGGTTAACACAGCTGGTCGAGAAAAGGAAAAAAAAAAAAAAAAAAAAAAACTAGTCGACGTGAACTTGTGCTGACGCGTTTCTGCTTATCCTAAAGAAAACAGTGAGCTTTGAGCGCCAGTGGGTGTTGTTTTTACGTGTCTGTAGCTCACAAAGGGTTGGGAAAGGCATGAGAAAATGCGATACGCACCGTGTACCATCAACACAGCTATTTCCCCACTGACTCTTCAGTAAACTACAAATTCAATATAATTGCTTTGCAAATTATGTGTTTTCTAAGACCCATGAAGTATAGTATAACGTCAAAAGCAATTAATGTTAACACAGTTCCTGTTTATAAAAGAAGCATTTGGAGGGAAATTCTACCGTGTAGTTCCAAAGCAATGCTTTAGGAATAAATACTAAAGTGAACGTTTCTATGACCTTGACCTTAATGGCATCTCTTAGGAGTATAACACCCAGCCATGCAATTTAGTTGCAAAATTCAAGAGTCTATCTGCTAAAGCACAACAGGTCAGGTTTGTTTTGAATGGATAGCGTGATCAAAAAACTATTTCCTGCATCCCACCCAAACAATCTCAATGATCGTGGCCAGCATCCACTCGCAGGATGCGCCAAAGTCACCAAGAATATTATGATAAAGGTCATTTTAATCAATTTGCAGCATTTAATCAGTCCACTTATAGTATTAGTCAAGGTTTCTTACATCAAATACGTCATAATTAGGCATTACATGACCATTTTCCACCCTCTACTGAATTACAGACGTCACAAAATGCTTTGACACGCATTGATTCCGGGTCAAGAAATTAAATCGGCAACTGATACGAGTCAAATAAGCCTAATAATTTAAAAAATCAAATAATTTTTGGCTGATTTCCCCTAAAAGGTGTAAACAGCATCCTAAAACAGCTGTTATGTCTCATTTCATTCCCTGGTTTCCTCATCTTGATCTACCAAACATTTGAGACCATGATTACCTCATTTCCAGCTGTGAAAGTACAATGCCAAACTCAACAAATAAGGATTACTTTTCTGCTGGCCACCACGTTAGCCACCACCAAAAATTTTATATTTTTTGTTTTTAGCAATGTATTGTTATACTTGCTAGAACGGTTTTTGAACAGTAAGATTTTTAATGTTTTTTTAAGTCTCTTCTGCTCACAAGGCCTTTTATTTGATCCAAAGTACAGCAAAAACAGTACAATTTTGAAATGGTTTTACCATTTAAAATAACTGTTTCCTATTTGAATACATTTTAAAATGTATTTTATTCCTGTGATTTCAAAGCTGAATTTTTAGCATCATTACTGCAGTCACATGATCCTTCAGAAATCATTCTGATTTGCCGCTCAAAAAACATTTATTATTATCATTATTATCATTATTATTATTATTATTATTATTACTACTATGGAAACAGCTGAGAAAATGTACTCTGTAGAGAATATGTAAAATGTACTAGGTTTCTTTGATGAATAAAAAGTTCAGAACAGCATTTATTTGAAATAGAATTTTTTTTTTTTGGTAACATTATCTTTATCATCAGGTTTGAATAATTTAAACCATCCTTGCTAAATAAAAGTATTAATTTCTATAATTTCTCTGATAATAATAATAATAATAATAATAATAAATAATAATAATAATAAATATAGCTGCAAGCAGCAATTACCGGGGTTCGAGCATATGAGGCCTTTGAGGTGCTATGGCTTTAGGGTGTAGTCCAAACCAAAACATATGACTAACATTTTCTTTTATTTTGTTTTCTTTTACGTTTTGTAGACATTTGGGTACAGTAGATCATTATCATCTTATTAAGTGGCCCTGTTATCACTGTCCAAATGCAAATGTTCAACATTGTTTTGATAATTGTTTACCTAAAGTGTCCAGAGAATTTTATTGCAGTGGTTTTATTGATTTTGAGTTAAAAAACCTAGGACTAGTTTACAGAAGTTTTTTAAATAATATCAAATATTTAAAGAACAGTTGGATTGACAACAATGGTCCTAGAGGCAAAGTTGTTCAAAATGAGGGAATATATCATATGATATGAAGATCTAGTGTTTGTGTGAATATATTTGCATTTTTTAGCAATTTGAGGCCATTTACCATATACAGCTTGTGTTTTTGAAGCCTTTTTAACTGTTACAGCGCCACCTATGGTCCGATCTTCATGAAATTGTGCATGCTTGTTAAGAGTCATCTGACACATGTACTCACCAATTTTCGTAAAGTTTTGCGTTTTTGTTTAGGTTTTATAGGCTTTTGGGTGATTTTGGTCACACCCCTTTTCTAAACGACCCTGTTATAGCTAACCGAACGACAAAATTCTATATTTTTTTGATAATTATTGATCTAGAGAGTCCGGAGAACTGCGCTGCAGTGGTTTGATCAAAATTGAGCAAAAAACCTAGGACTAATTCGCAAAAGTAGGTTTTTCACGTAATTATGAATATTTAATGAACGATTTGATTGACAGCAATGGTTCTTGAGGCAAAGTTGTTCATCATGAGGAGATCTATCAAATGATATGCATATTGTGTGGATATGTGAAACACCACGTGATTACAGAGCCATAAAACTCATTAGCGCCAACTAGTGGCCGATTTCTTTCAAAATTCTTACAGACCTTTAGGGCCATGAGTCGAACATGCCCAATGAGTTTCGTTCCGAGCGGCCTCCGTTAACCTTGTCTAATAGGTGCTCAAACTTTATTGGCTGATGGCAGCCATGTTTTTTGAGATAGGCCAATGTCCTCATAGACCCATATAGTACATTGGACAGAGACACTGCATACCAATTTTCAGGTCGATTGGACCAACGATTGCATAGTTATAGTCATTTTTATGTTTTTTCCACCTTACAGCGCCACCCAGTGACAGAGCCGTGCAATTTTTTTTTATTTGACCAAAGATTAAGCTTATACACATGTGTACCGAGTTTGGTGAAGATATCTAATTTGGTTCATGAGTTATAGCCATTTTAGTAAAAATGGCCCCCCCACCTGACAAACTTTTCGGGGCCCCTTCGCAACAATGAGTCGAAATTTAAATTTTTTTTTATAATTATTGATATTCACTGTCCAGAGAACATTTCTGCACTGGTTTGGTTCCGATCGGGCGAAGAACCTAGGACTAGTTCGCAAAAGTACGTTTCGGACATAACGCCGTTTTGCGGAAAAACCCAGGGATTGCAACAATGTAAAGTTTTTGAGTCTATGACCAAAATTGTAGGAGCTACAGCCAAAAATGTGAAAAAAGTTAGTTTTTTGCACTGTAGCGCCACCTATGGGCCGATTGGGGCGAGACTTTGCGCAGAAAGCTCTACCTTCTGGCCAAGTTTCAGCTCTCGAGGCCTTACGGTTTGGTCTGCACGATCAGTTTTAGAGGAGAAAAATAATAATAATAAAAATTATAAAAATTATAAAAGGGTTTCGGCACTACGTGCTCAAACCCCTAATAATAATAACAAATGTTTCTTGAACAGCAAATCAGCATATTTCTGAAAGATCATGTGACACTGAAGACAGGAGCAATGATGCTAAAAATTTAGCTATAATCACAGGAATAAATTACATTTTAAAATATATTCAAATAGAAAAATATTTTTTTTAAAAATGCTGTACTTTGGATCAAATAAATGCAGGCTTGGTGAGCAGAAGAGACTTCTTTTAAAAACATTAAAAATCTTACTGTTCATGATTTTATGAAAAAAATAAAATAAAATTCATGAACAGATAAAGCAGTGACAAAAATGACTCCAAATGCTACCAAGATTATCACAAAAAAACTTAAATGCAGAACTAGCAACAATGCAAAACAAATAACAGAAAATCAACCAGTGCAATGTATAAAAAATGCAAACTCAAGGCATACAAATAAATTTACACGGTCAATGGTCCGAGATGCCCTTATGACAGTTTTTCAATATGCCCGAAACTCTCTCATTGTCTTTTTTCTCGTTTTTATTGTTTGGGTAATTAAAAGAGAGCAAATGTTTTAGTGCACTGGCCGACATTTTGGTCAGTGAGTCGACTGATCACTGTCCTATTGAGCTTATTAAACCACATCCAGTAACAAACACTTAAAGAAAACTTGCGTTTGGGGCGGGACAGTTATGTATGTAACCTGAGGAGTGTTCGGAACCCTGTTTGAAAACAGTCATTTTGCAGTTTCGTTTGGCTAACAGTTAGTTAGTACCGCAGAAATCACACACTTCACATTTGAATTGATTAACATGGCTTACTTACGAGGTTTGGCGTCCAATATAGTTTTAACTGGCCTTCTTTCAAAAAGTAGCTCCTCATAATGATGTACCGCATTGTAGCACTTAGCAAAACAATCCGTGCTAAAATTTAACGTTACCGCGCAAACTGAAAATGGGCGGTACTTACCTGCTTGGACCTTGTCTGTAATTGGTCGAGAGTCTAAATAATAATTATGTATTTAACGCTGCACTACATGTTTTCAAACCAAATGTATATTAAATCTATAAATTAAAATAAAAAATATAAAATCATTCTAGTGTAAATTATTTTTTTTAAAATATTGCTTAATGTAGACGGCGTGGTCACGAGATACCTGTTACTTTTCTCAGCGCTGGTCAGAATGGATCAATCACAGTAGTCAGTGATGACAAATTGTTTTATTTCAGTTATCAATCCTTTCAATTAATAGATGTAAATAAATATACTTCCTACTATAAAAAAGCCGAGCGCCACCCCGAGAAAAACAACGACTCCTTTTTTTAGCGTGTGGTCATAATTCTGACAACGCAACAAAGATTTTTGAAAGAACCAGTTGTGCAGCTTATTGCTTAATAATAAATAACCTGTTGAAAACCATCCCTCTACTTTAGCTCTCAAATCTCACTCGCACTTGCGTGCAACGTCAGGTTTGACGTCAATGGCATGAAACGTCAGTGACGTTTGAATTAAATGTTCAAAACACACTTGAAGACAGCCCCGCCTAAATGTTTTCTTATCCATCATTTTCTTTAATTGTGTATTTGCATAACATAATCTTCTGTATTATGCGTGTGCTAAGCACATACACAGCCACAGATAGTCTGAATGGTGAATCTGTACATCTCTTTCATTAGCACTAATCTAATGGCAAATTAGCTGAATGAGAAATGGCACTACAATATCCTCAGTACAATAGCTCATTGCATAACTGCGCCTGCTTTTTCATGATAAATTTGTATAGGTGGAGTATTTAATCACACAGCCCACCTGAATGTTACAATGCCAGCCGTCCTCGTTAAGTAGACTCGAAATGAATATTTATTAATAGAGATGTAGTGCTCAGTTCGCCTGCAGACAGCATCGATTGTTGTAGAGCACAGAAGAGCTTTTGTTTGTCACACTGAATCATTGAACTTAGTGTGATGAATGGCTGGCAAAACTCCAGTTTGGTGCAAATATTGATCCATACGCTCACTGATACTATTACTGAACATGCTATGATACACGCAGTGTTGGTGTGCAGGTCACGCAACAAGTTCAGTCGGAGTTTACAGATACAGGAGCAGTTCATGATGATGATGATGATATACAAAAATATCTTTTTTCAGTCATTTGTGATTTTTTTACTTACTCATGCATGAAATCATAATAAACTGACTGCACAGTTTAAAGTATTGCTATGGTATTTTCAAGTACTATATTTTCAAGTATTTAAATATTATTTTCAGACTCTTATTTAGTGTTCATTTATTTATGATATTTAGGATTTATTATTATTATTTATGATTTATTCATGATTCTGATCACTGTCTCTCATATTGTACATTTTTTTCTAATGCATTGTACTATATTTATGTGTTTGTATCAGGGTTATTATAGTTAATTAAATAAACAGAGCTATAAAAAATACATACCATATAATAATATTAATAAACATGAACACAAAAGTGTTATTTTAGTATTATTAGTAGTAATTTTATTAATATTAAATTGTAATAATAAATTGGCTTTTATACATTCAGATTTTTTTGTAATATTGTGCTTTTATTTGTTTTTTTAATATACTAGTAAGGTTTAATTCATTTTATTTTAGTTTTATTTATTTATTTATTTATTTTAACTAGATGAAAATAGAATAGAAAATAAAAATGTTGCCTTGGCAACTAGCTGAAATAGTTTTTTCACCTTACATTTATATTTTATTAATTTTTATTAACAAAAAGTATTTTGTTTTCATTTTTTTTAGTTTTAGTCAGTTATAATAATCGAACTAAAAAAAAAATGTATAATATATAAAATATTATAAATTAAACTTTTTTTTCAACTAGTTACCAAGGCAGTATCAATCATTTTCCACATTTTAACTTATTAAAAATAACTAAAACTGAAAATGAAAAAAAGACAAAACCACATCATTTTTAGAAAATATAAAAGTAAAAAAGCCAAATATTTAGAAACACTATAATGCTATTTCAGTGATACTAAAATAACATTGATTTGTGTTAATAAGTGTCATATAAAAATATATTTTATATAAAATATCATGAAGTTTCGCTTGGTAATGCTTATTTTAATTGCATCTAGTTAGAAGCCATTTAGAGGAACCTTTTAAATAAAATCTGATATTTACTTCCTGTTAAAAGCCAAACTAAATCCAAAATTTTGTCATAATGCCTATAAAGAAACATTTTGACCTTTTGACCTTACTGCACAGAACTTATGGTTCTAAATGGAACTTTTCATAGCGAATGTTTGAATTGTTTGTCCTGAGCTTCTGCACTGTATTTTCATGCTACATTCTTAGAAAAAAAGGTTCTGTATAGAATGAACCTTTTTTTCTACAAGCGTACGCTATGTTTAAACTCCAGCATGTCTCTCTTGTCTCTGGCTGAGCTGAACCTGGATGGAGCCCAGAGGCTTCAGATATTGATCAGCAGCTAGAAAAGAAAGTGACCTTCAAAAACTCTATCTTCAACTTGGCGATGATTCACCGCCTTTGAACAGGCCGCTTAAAGAGATCTAATTAATGCGGAAACCTGCGTGCCGGCAGCATTTGATTACCTGGAATAGACCAGGGGAGCCCAAGGCCTGCTGGGACGTTTCTGCGCGATCAAGGTCTGTTTCAACTCTGACACACATCACATAGAGAATGCACCGCATGCGTGCGTTTTGTTTATGTCAAGCGACAGGCTCGTGGAGGAAGAAATATGTTGTGTGAAATTGCATGGATAATTATGTTCATTTGTGCTCATAATTACCACCGGTTTCATTTGATTTATTTGTAGCTAAAGTACAATTGAGTCTTCTTTTAGACATAATTAGAAGTGTGCGGATTTAGCAGGCATTGTGCTTCTGTCTACTGCCACATTTACATGAAGAAATAAGCTATTAGGGTTTCATTTCCGTGTCTTTGGCAGCAAGTCTCTTTGTTGCTGTATAAATGCCACACTACAGAAGGATATGAGAGTGTTTGAGGTGTATTATCGGAGACTTAAAAGATGTGTCTACTAATATTAACCTGTTTTCAAGCTGCAGGTTCATATGAGATCATATGCCATTGTGCACACAAGAGTGAACAATGTTGGACACGTCATTGCAATGACATTCTGAAACCTCTCTGTTTAAGTTCAGTTCAGTTAAGCTTTTTTGGCATGGCAATTGGAGTATAGCATTACCAGAGGATTGCAACATCATTTTTATATGGAAAAAGCTTATATGATATCAAAAAGAACAATGAAAGGGAAAAAGGTAAACAGTTCATCTTTTAAAATGATTTTTATTATTCATTTTGTTTTTCTATTTGTATCATGCAAGGGTTGTACTGAAAATACAGCAGGCTTCCAATGAGCTTTTTCTAAAAGAGATCGATTATTAGTTCTCTACTGACCCCCTGAGTAAGAAAGCAGAAATGCACATCAGGACTGGACAAAAAACAAAAACAAAACGAACAGGTTGTAACAGTAAGAGAAAAAAACCTGTATATACACACAGTTGAGGTCAAAAGTGTACATACACCTTGCAGAATCTGCAAAATGTTAATTATTTTACCAAAATATAAGATGGTATCACACAAAATAAATGTTTTGGAATAAGATGCTTCACATAAAATAAGTTTCCATATAGTCCACAAGAGAAAATAATAGTTGAATTTATAAAAATGACGCTGTTCAAAAGTTTACATATGCTTGAATTTTAATACTGTTGTTACCTGAATAAACAACAGCTGTGTTTTTTTGTTTAGTGATAGTTGTTCATGAGTCCCTTGTTTGTTCTGAACAGTTAAACTGCCTGCTGTTCTTCAGAAAAATCCTTCAGGTCCCACAAATTCTTTGGTTTTTCAGCATTTCTGTGTAGTCGAACCCTTTCCAACAATGACTGTATGATTTTGATATGCATCTTTTCACACTGAGGATAACTGAGGGACTCATATGCAACTATTACAAAAGGTTCAAACGCTCACTGATTCTCCACAATGCATTAAGAGCCAGGGGTGAAAACTTTTTTGAATCTGAGGATCAGGGTAAATTGAACTTATTTTTTCATCTGGGGAACACGCAGATATCTTCTGTAGCTTCTGAAGGGCAGCACTAAATGAAAAAAAAAAAAAAAAAAAGATATTTAGGCAAAATAAGAAAAATGTACACCTATTTATTCGGTTCAAAAGTTTTCACCCCCCATCTCCTAATGCATTGGGTTTTGTTCTGAAGCATAAAAGAGCATTTGAACCTTCTGTAATAGTCGTATATATGTGTCCCTCAGTTGTCCTCAGTGTCAAAAGATCTCATCTAAGTATATTCTGTAGCTTCTGAAGGGCAGTACTAAATGAAAAGAAAAATATACACATCCTCATTACGTTCAAAAGTTTTCACCCCCCCCCCCACCATCTCTTAATGCATGGTTTTTCCTTCTGGAGCATCAGTGAGCCACTTTTCCATCAGAATATGGAAATATTTTACTCAATTTGAACAGAAAAGTGATTTTCTTCATCAGTAGTTTTGTCTGATGAAGTACAAATATCTAAAGATTCTTAAATCAAGATGCATTTACATGAGAAGCAAAATGACGTCAGATAAATATAACAATTGCCTATCAATGGGCTCTGAAAAATCAACTGAATTCAAAGGGAGAACAAGTTTTTGTACTCCACTGGCAGATATTTGTTTTTGTTTGAAGAATAAACTCACTTAATTTAGTGCATTTTCAAGACTTCAGATCTTCGATTTGCATCTCAAGTAAATGTATCTTGATTTAAGGATGGTTATTTATTTGTATTGGAAAACAAGACAAAATACTCAGGAAGATTTCCCATCTTTTTTGCATTAAATATATTAATTTCATGACTTGAAAATCTTCTCTGATTTAAGATCTTTTTAATGCCTTAATTTGTGGAAGGGCTAATTAATAGCATTTAAAACCTACAGAAACCCTGTATCTGCATTTTAGTGGTAGATTGAGTTATCTGTTTGTTTAGCATGTCAGCTTAGAATATTATGTGAGAAACAGGCTGAAGCCATAAAGAAAGCACAAAAAACATCATGTAATTATATACATTTATTTTTTTCCAATTCCACATTTGTGATCACACTCCAGACATCCAAATCAGTAACAATAACTCCACAATTTCTACAAAATCAAAACACTGGGGACACAAAACTTTGACAAATGACACTGACACTGAATTCGATCCAGCATTGTATTACAATTAAAACCATTATTTTAAAAACACATAAAAACATGTAAAAGCTGCCAGCTGAATCCAGTTTACAGAAAATATTTGTGAAGATTTAAACAGTATCTTTGAACTATATACTTACAGTACCATGACAGTAGATCACGATCAGTTATAAATAGTCAAGTGACAAAATGTGAAGGTTTTCCTTAATGCTACGTGACACTTTACAAACTAGAACTATTTAAAACCAAATAAAAAACATATAAAGAACAAAACAAAAGTATCACATGCAAACCTGCAAACCAGTGAAAACAGAGAACGTATAAAAACACAAAAGACAGACAGAAATATAGTGTAGAGCCTGTAGTGCATCAGTAGTTGCTGTGTTACTGACATCTACCTAAACTGATTCAAAGTATACAAATCTGAGCCATTTTCTGGTGACTGGCACATATTTCCTTTGGCTGATTATCAGTGACAGCATGATTTAGCAGAACGGAGAACCTGACAGCTGTTAGATGACACCTGCAGCTGGAGGTAAAACTAAACCAATTACAGCTGCTTAAAAATAGAACGCAACTGATTGTAAATGTTGCAGATTATTTATATCAAACAAATAAAATCAACAAGCACTACGACGGCACTCTGGGTGCATTTTGGTTAGAGTAAAATGTTATTTTATAGATAAATCTTTTTATTATTATTTTCAGGCCTATTATTAATGCAAGACACTATGGGTGAATAGAGGAAAATGTAATGAATCAAAATACATTAAAACTAATGTTTTAAATTACATTTCTGAAATGTCAAATGAAGTATTATTCAATACAAAATGCAGTAATTTAAATAAGATTTAAAATTCTTGTTTCTGTTTACATATTAAAGGTTTTTATAGAAGAGATTTTGGATTTCTCATTTTATTACTCCATAAATCAGAAAATAGTGTCAACAGCCAGAAAAAAAAAAAACTCACGGCATTAATACAGACACTGCTGAGGTCAAAACATGCACCTTGGAGAATCTGCAAAATGTTAATTATTTTAGCAAACTAAGAGGGATCATACAAAATGCATGTTATTTTTTATTTAGTACTGACCTGAATGAGATATTTCACATAGGATGTTTACAAATAGTCCACAAGAGAAAATAATAGTTAAATTTATAAAATGACCCTGTTCGAAACTTTCCATACACTTGATTCTTAATACTGTGTTGTTACCTGAATGATTCACAGCTGTGTGTTTTTGTTTAGTGATGTTGTTCATGAGTCCCTTGTTTGTCCTGAACACTTAAACTGCTCGCTGTTCTTCAGAAAAATCCTTCAGGTCTCACACATTTTTTGGTTTTTCAGCATTTTTGTGTATTTGAACCCTTTCCAACAATGACTGTATGATTTTGAGATCCATCTTTTCACATTGAGGACAATTGACGGACTCATTTGCAACTATTACAGAAGGTTCAAATGCTCATTTATGCTTCAGAACAAAACCCAGTGCATTAGGAGACAGGAGGGTGAAAAGTTTCGAACCGAATAAATGCATGTACATTTTTCTTATTTTGCCTAAATATCTTTTAATTCAGTGCTGCCCTTCAGAAGCTACAGAAAATACTTGCATGTTTCCCAGAAGACAAAATAAGTTTAATTTACCCTGATATTAAAATTCAAAAAGTTTTCACCCCCCAGCTCTTAATGCAGCTTGTTTCCTTCTGGAGCATCAGTGAGCGTTTGAACCTTCTGTAATAGCTGCATATGAGTCCCTCAGTTGTCCTCAGTGTCAAAAGATGGATCTCAAAATCATACAGTCATTGCTGGAAAGGGTTCACATACAGAATTTGTGGGAGCTGAAGAATTTTGCCGAAGAACAGCAGGCAGTTTAACTGTTCAGGACAAACAAGGGACTCATGAACAACTATCACTAAATAAAAAAAAAAAAAAACAGCTGTGGATCATTCAGGTAACAACACAGAATGTAAACTTTTGAACAGGGTCATTTTTATAGAGTCAACTATTATTTTCTCTTGTGGATTAAATGTAAACATCTTTTACGTGAAATATCTTATTCAGATCAGTACTAAATAAAAAAATAACATGCATTTTGTATGATCCCTCATATTTAGGTAAAACAATTAACATTTTGCAGATTTTGCAAGGTGCATGTAAACTTTTGACTTTAACTGTATGTACTGTAATTGAAATCTACAGATGCAAATAGATAAAGTGTAATAAAATAAACACTTAGATGTGTATTTTGGATTTTTTTGCTTTTCACTAGTCCGAAAGTAGACATGTTATCAAACCAAAATTGAGGAGTGCATGAAAAACCAATGGGTTTGCCTGTAGTGCCTTGCTTTATAGGACTCTAATGCACAGCATTATACTTTATTTAATCCAACTTATCACTGATGAGGTGAATTTAGTGTTATTTCGATTCAGCATGTCCTAGCAGAATGCAACCTTTAATATTCAGTAACATCTCTCCTTGACAATAATACTTAACGTGGTCGCCTAGGGTCAAACTGATAACTCTGAGCGCTGACTCAAGCCCGAAAGCTCCAGCTCCTCTGGAAGGGCTGAAAGGGTTTCTTCAGTGTGAGGAACATCAGCTGAGGTTTGAGTCTCTGGGGTCTCTCTGGGAAAACCGCCGCCTCACTTTCAGCAGTGGGAAAGCGTCTACGGTAGATGTCAGGATGAGATCTCTGGAACTGATAGTTGAGAAAAAAAATATCACACAGTGTAAAATAAACTAAAAATAAAAATGAGTGTATCTCAGATTTCAACATTTGAAACATGTTGAGTTACTGAACACATCAGAATTTTAGAACACGTAGTTTGACATTTAAAGAAATGTGCAGGGTAAAACATCTCAAGCACTATAATGGCTATGGAAAGACAACAGAACATAGCAATTCAATCACACCATTGTGAATACATTTTGCAATTTTCCTGTGGTAATACCTTCAGCACCTAAGTCATATGAAAAGAATCCTCTCTTACCTGTTTCAGTTTCTTTTTCTTGTCTTTAATGGACATGCCCTTGTCTTGTATGATGTTCTCCAGTAGTTCCACAATGGCCCCTTGAGATCCAGAGACCCTCTGCTGCTCAAACTCCTCTCTGCTGATCTGTCTGCAGAACGAGTGAGGTGGAGATGCCATGGAGGTGTCCGTGTCTGCACCCGCGTACTTTATCTTGAAGAAACCAAAGCATGAGAGGAGATCAGAACGTGGGGAGAGAAAGAGACATCCATCACCTATCTCATTTACTTCATAAAAGAAAAAAAGCCTCTTAACATATTTCACATTTACATCTTTTAAAAACTGTCCCTCAGGCCTTTCAAGATGTAGATGAGTTTGTTTTTTCATCTGAACAGTTTTGGAGAAATGTAGCATTCCATCACTTGCTCACCAATGGATCCTCTGCAGTGAATGAGTGCCGTCAGATTGAGAGTCCAAACAACTGATAAAAACATCACAATAATTCACAGGTAATCCACACCACTCCAGTCCATCAATTAACATTTTGTGAAGTGTTTGTAAGAAACAGATCCATTATTCAAGACATTTTTAACTTCAAACCATTACTTCTGGCCAAATCCATAATAGCACTTCCTCCAGTGGAAAAGTCATCTTGTCTGAATCAGGAGAGAAATATGCATATATCAAGTGCCCTTTACAGTATGAAACAGTTCTAAACAATGTGAAAATGACATTTTGATGTGAAAAGACAACAGGGGATGGACTTTTTTCATTGGTGGAAGCGTTGTTATGGATTCTAGACTCTTATTTTGGCCAGAAAATGTTTTAAATGCCTTAAAATGCCTTATTAATAGGTTTGTTTCTTATAAACACACAGCTTTTCCATTCACAAGGTGTTAACTAATAGACTGGAGTGGTGTGGGTTACTTTATTTTTGGGGTGTACCATTGGGGTGTACCAATTATCATTGCTTGTTCATACACTACCAGTCAAAAGTTTTTAAACAGTAAGATTTTTAATGTTTTTTTTTTTTTTTTAAAGAAGTCTCTTCTGCTCACCAAGCCTGCATTTATTTGATCCAAAATACAGGAAAAACAGTATAATTTTGAAATATTTTTACTATTTAAAATATCTGATTTCTATTTGAATATATTTTAAAATGTAATTTATTCCTGTGATCAAAGCTAAATTTTCAGCATCATTACTCCAGTCTTCAGTGTCACGTGATCCTTCAGAAATCATTCTAATATGCAGATTTCCACATTTATTATTATTATTATTATCAATATTTAAAACGGCTGAGTACATTTTTTCAGGATTCTTTGATGAATACGATGATCCAAAGATCAGCATTTATCTAAAATAAAAAGCTTTTGTGACATTATACACTATACCATTTAAAAGCTTGGAGTCAGTATAATTTATTTTTTATTTTTTGGGGAGCAAGGATGCTTTAAATTGGTCAAAAGTGATGTTAAAGACATGTATAAGGTTACAAAAGAATTCTATTTCAGATAAATTATGTTCTTCTGAATTTTCTATTCATCAAAGAAACCTGAAAAAAAAATTCTACTCAGCTATTTTCAACATAATAACAAATGTTTTTGAGCAGCAAATCAGAATATTAGAATGATTTCTGAAGGATCATGTGACTGGAGTAATGATGATGAGCTTTGAAATCACAGGAAAAAATTACATTTTAAAATATATTCAAAAAGAAAACAGTTATTTTAAATAGTAAAAATATGCCAAAAGTTTACTGTTTTTGCAGTACTTTGGATCAAATAAATGTAAAAACAAATAAAAAAAAAAACATTAAAAAACTTTTGACTGGTAGTGTATGTTTACAACTAATTTTAACAAAACTATTGATTTTAAAAGTGCATTAGTGAATGTAGAAATTAACATTAACATTCATAAATGCTGTGTAGGTATTGCTGCTTCATGTTAACTAATGTAGTTAATTCATGTTTTCAAATAAAACTTTTTTTGCAAAGTGTTATCAAATTTACCTGGTCTTACTTGTGCACAATAATAATATTTTATCAAAATTTAATTTAAAATCTGCTATGTTAAAACCAAGGCTGTGTGGATGGGCAAGAAAAATATCACACCAGTAATATCACAATCTACTTTTCACAACACAATCACATCTCAAATAATACAAATATCTACAAATATGACATTAATTCCTACTTCCATTTTCTCTCAGAAATACACCAAAGAAGAAGTTGTGGATGCAGTTTCATGATATTTTCAATCAATTATCAAGCATTTAATGAATGACGTGGGACGCCGACCTGAGCTCTTCTGAGGTGAGACAGATGCTCCTCGACAGATTTGCGCAGGTTGGACGGCACCTTCAGCACACTGTCGTGGTTATCAATCATAAACGTGACCAGCTTGGTGGCCAACAGCTCGTCCAAGTCCACCTCATCCGCAGATCCCAGAATGCACCGGGAGAAGGTCTGGACCATCTGCACAGGAGCGAAGGCACCCACAAGAGACAGACAGTGTGAAAGCTGCTCAACAAATCTACTGAACGCTGAGCTGAATTATAAATTAACTATGACAGTTATAGACTATCAGTTATTTGGCAAATAATTAACTTGTATAGAGAACATCTATCTGAGGAGGTGAGTGATTTACCAGGGTACGAGCTCCAATGGTGTCATTCAGAGGGGGGAGAGAGGGGTTGGCACAGACTTTAGCCATCAGACGCATTAACAGCTGCAGTTTACGACGGTTGGCTGGAGGCAGCAGGAGGCAGCAGACCTGCAGTGCTTCGACCGCAACTGACTGCCGTTGCAGAAGCCCTGCGGGGGAAAAGAACACCAAATAACACAAAATATATTGCAATATATTTCTGTGATGCAAAGCTGAATTTTTAGCATCAGTGTCACATGATCTTTCCGAAATCATTGACGGCAATATGCTGAATTGATGCTCATCATCAGTGTTGAAAACAGTTAAAACAGTTGGGATGCTTAATATTTCAGGGTTTGTACAGATACTGTAAAATTAAATTCCAGGAATTAAGGCCTTTTTCTTAAGCACTGCTCTTTTGATTTTCAAGGAGTTCAATCAGAGATCTCACTTATCGAACAATATCTTCTATTTCAAATTCTAAAAAAAGAGAAACAGATGAACAAAAAATACTAGTAAAAATAGCAAAAATAAAGTGAAGCACATGTGAAGTATTACAAAGTATACTACACTTTTACTATAATAAACCCACGGTTAATTTTCTTATGGGATTTGTATTAGTGTATGCTTTTTTTGTTTTTTTTTTATAATTGAACTGCCCTAAAGGTTTGATGTTTTCTACTGTTCTGAAAAAGATCTACAAAATCGCTCTGAAATTCTGATCTGAAACAAACGATTCACAAACCCGCACTAAAGTCGTGATCCAAATCAACAATCCGCGTTCCAAGGCTCCGATCTAAAGCAAATGATTCGCAATCCAGACTCCGAAGTTTCTATCTAAAGCAAACTTTTCGTGAACCCACACCGAAGTCCGGCTCTGAATCAAACGATCCACGCTCCAAACTTCAGATCTAAAGCAAATGATTCGCAAACTAACACCGAAGTCCAAATCTGAATAAAATGATTCGCGATCCGCCCTCCAAATTTTCAAACTAAGTCAAATGATTATTCAGTCCGGATCTGAATAACGATTCAAGCAACATTATTTCAGCTCAGTACTCGGAACGCTAAATACTTAGATCGGAAAGCGAATCATTCGATTTAGATCGGGACATTAAATCGTGAATCATTTCATTTTAATCATTCAATTCGCGAAATGATTCGCGAACCCACACAGATGTCCTGATCTGAAACAAATGATTCAAGATATTCGATCCGATTGGAGTGCTTTGAAACAGTGAATCATTTTGCGACACAATGGTTTAACTGATTCGGAGTTTCGAAAATCACTTTTACCCATCACTATGCACTTTTTACAAGCAATGTTGAAATTCGAAAATGACTGGCTCTTTTAATTTGATCTTTTGCTAGTGAATTGCTTGAAATGAATGATCAAAGTCACGAGTTTGAATCTATCAGAGTAGTTCCAGCCTAAATGACTCAATTAATTTGGTTCATCTGTTCTTCTTTTCTCGTCTTCAGCCATGTTTACATGACACTGTCAGTAATACCACTTGCTTGGCTTGATTGTTTTTCTACACTAACTGAAATAAGCGAAAAAGGTATGGTATTTTTTGAACTGCTTGAATTTTGCCTGATAAGAAATGTACTAATTGACAAAACACTTATTTCATAGATACATTGTCTTTCAATAACTGAAGCACTTCAGGAATATTGCTTGGTTTTCTAGGCCTTAAATTTCAAAAAGTCAATTTCAAGTACTTCAAGCACTTTAAGCACCTTCTACGAACCCCGATATTTTTTTATGGAAACCATGATACATTTATTTTGTATGGATTCCTTGATGAATAGAGAGCTAAAAAAAACAGCATTTATGGAAACTTAATAAATGTCTTTACTGTTATTTTTCATCAATTTAATGGATCCTTGCAGAATAAAAATATTAATTTCTTTAAAAAAATATACTGGCCTTAAAATGCATGTATAAATAAGTCGATTTTTATTTATTTATTCTCTATATATGCTCAGAATTAATTTGAAGAACTATGAAAGCAGACCGTTTTTAGTCATCATAACCTTAAAATGGATGCATAACAGCTGATTATATATGTTCATCTTTGACTGTATGAATAGCTTGTGCGTCACTCACCCAAAATACTGACAAATATTTCATACAGATGGAAGGTCAAAAGTGGCTCTTTCAGTCTGTGAAAATGTTCTGACACTGTCTTGAAGACGTCTCTCTCGAACCCGGGATACATGGGCTGCCTGGCATCATTGCCATTGGGCCCTAATGACGACATCATTTCAGAGTTGTGTAAAAGTTAATACACAATTAAAAATGGACTATAATATAACAACGAAAATATATAAATATAGACATCATATTCAATTCCATTTTAGTAACAAGCAGCAACCTAAACTAATTGTTCATTGTGATTATTAATAGGACATGTAATTATCTATTGAACATTGATGTCTTTGAGTTGAATCATTATGAACGCAGATGATCAGTCACTTACAGTTTGCCAGGCATTTCATTGCAGATAACACCCAATGAGGCAAGTCCTCTACAGAAAATACAACACACAGAAAGAGATCTGTCAGAAATTAGCTGTAAGAATATTTCATGTGCATAACATAACTCCTGCTCACCTGTTTTGTTCTTCAGCACAACAATCCCCTGCTTATTAACTCCAAACACATTGTGAACAATGTGCTTCGGGCTCAGAAGTTTGGCATCTAAGACCCCATCCAGAGACTGTAGACCCAAAACAGTCTGTAAACTAATAAGAGAGTTCTTCTTAAAAACAAAACAAAAAAAAAAACGCTTTTTTGAACACAATTAGAGCTTCTCTGTTGTTGCTTACTGTGTTAGCGTCATTGACTTCCATATCTGGTCCACGTGTTTTGGGGTTAATTCTCTTCTCCGAACTAAACGGCATTCAGGAACCTCACCGATGGCGATGCTGTGCCTCTTATTCCACGACTCGGAATTCTAGATCAAAACCAAAATATGTAAGAATTAAAAAACATTCATGTAAAACATTCAGAAACTCACCGACACTGCATATATAAGATAAAAAATACAGTAAAAACAGTAATATTGTGAAATGTTATTTTTAAATTTGAAAAAAACATTTTCTATATGAATGTATTTTAAAATGTATTCCTTTGATACAAAGCCAGATTTTTAGCATCATTACTCAGTGTCACAATCCTTCATCCTCACATTCATATGTTGATTTGCTGCTCAAAAACATTTCTTATTATTATCAACTTTGATAACAGATGCACTGCTTTTTTACTGTTATTTAAATAAATTGCCTTGGTGAGCATAGCAGACTTTACTAAAACTATTAAAAATTGTAATGTTTCCAAACTTTTCCAAAGTTCTTTATGCTCAATAAGTTTAACACTGTAAATCGCACCATAAAGGATACATTTTTGTAAATGTACCATTAGAGGCTTCATTGGGATTTTCTCTGGCATGGATATCTCCTCATAGTCGTCCCAGCGAGGGATTCTGGGTACTGAGCTGTAATCTCGCACAGGTGGCCGCACAGGAACGGGCTTCAGAGGTGATTGTGGAGGAAATCTGTCACATTTAAATGATTTATTAGTGTTTTGAAATGCAATGTTTTTATTATAATGCAACATACAGTTGAAGGCATTTTGCAGAATCTGCAAAATGTTAATTATTTTACCAAAATAAGAGAATGCATGTCATACAAAATGCATGTTTTTTTTTATTTAGTACTGACCTGAACAAGATTTTGAAACAAGATTTCACATAAGATGTTTACATATAGACAACAAGAAAATAAAAAAAATTCCTCCAGCTGTTTTTTTTTTGTTTAGTGATAGTTATTGAGTGTTTTGTTTGTCCTGAACAGTTAAACTTAAAGCCTTCAAAGGCTACAGAAGATACTTGCATGTTTCCCAGAAGACAAATAAGTTAAATTTACCCTGATCTTCAAATTCAAAAAGTTTTCACCTACCCCAAACCCCCCAGTATTAAGATTCAAGTGTATGTAAACTTTTGAACAGGGTAATTTTTATAAATTCAATTGTTATTTTTTCTTGTGGACTATATGCAAACGTCTTTTATGTTAAGTATCTTATTCAGGTCAGTACTAAATAAAAAATAACACATTTTGTATGACCTGTCTTTTTTTGGTAAAATAATTAACATTTTGCAGATTCTGCAAGGTGTATGTAAACTTTTCACTTCAACTGTATATATAGAGCTTTATATAATATAAGGCTGTTTCAAAGCAGCCTCACATTAATAAAGAGGAAAATAACAGTGATAATGTTGTAAGTGTAATTTTTGAAAGATAGCTAAGAAAGCACCTGTATAAATGTCCATTATCCTCAAAGTCCTCTTTACCAAATCGTCCTTTGATGTCCTCGATAACATGATTTTTGAGGAATTTTCTGAGTAACTGGAGCGTTTGGTAGCGTGTGACCTCTGGTCCAAAGTTCTGGTTTTGTCTGAGCAGCTCGTGGAGAAAATCGACAGCCTCGGCTCCTGTGAAACTGTGATCGTAACTCCTGAAATGAGCCCAGTGACGTCTGACTGGCATTCCACCACGGAACAGCCTGATGGTCTCATTCCACTGGGGGAAAAAAAAAACAGAATTTCAGAATTTACCATTTTTGCTGGTTTAACTGCAATTTGTTATGAGATGGTGAATTTACACTGTTGAAACTTTGTGGCATTTCTTTTTGATGCTTCTATGAGTAAAGACGAGACGGCTATCCACACCAAATTAAATTTTCATAGAATTACATAGAATGCGTATTAAATGCAAGTGTCTACTTTACAGGTGACATATCATGAAAATCTGACTTTCCGCATGTAAGACTCCAGTCTTCAGTGTCACATGATCCTTCAGAAATCATTCTAATATGCTGATTTGCTGCTCAAATGATAGAAATTATAGAAATTAATACTTTTATTTAGCAGTATGCTTTAAATTGATCAAAACTGATGATAAAGACATTTATAATGTTACAAAATATTTCTATTTCAGAGAAATGCTGTTCTTCTGAACTTTCTATTCATCAAAGAAACCTGAAGAAAATCCTACTCAGTTGTTTTCTACATAATAATAATAAATGTTTTTGAACAGCAAATCAGAATATTAGAATGATTTCTGAAGGATCATGTGACGAGTAATGATGCTAAAAATTCAGCTTTGAAATCACATTAATAAATTAAATTTTAAAACATTCATTTGGAAAACAGTTATTTCAAATAGTAAAAATATTTCAAAATTTTACTGTTTTTGCTGTACTTTGGATCAAATAAATGCAGGCTTGGTGAGCAGAAGAGACTTATTTAAAAAAAAAAAAAAAAAAAACATTAAAAATCTTACAAACTTTTAACTGGTAGAGTATATAAAAGTATAAGTGATTATAGACCATTTCGCTAGATGTAAACAACACTGGTCCAGAAACACTTCCTGTTTTTTTGTTTTTTATTTTTATTTTTTATTTCACATATACAAATACATCTTAAAGGTGCTAATGTAACATTTTCATCCAGTCAAATGTTATGTTGGATGTATTTTTTTGTGATGTTTGTGTAAAGTTTAAAAAAAAGAAACAGGAAGTGTATTGGGACCAGTATGTTTACATCTGACGAAATGGTCTATACTCAATTTTATTATATTTTATATGATTAAAACGTCTTGCTGAAAAATGGGTAAAACCTAATGGTTTGAAATATAGTGGCAAAGATAATTAAAATGACAATTACTTTTTGAAATGAAAAATGCATGTATGATTATCTTTTTGCTTAGAAAATATAAAATTAAACAGGACACATTCAAATGTATGAAGAAAAAAAAATAAAGCTGTATTAAATTTGTATTGTTTTGATTTTTGAAAACCTCCTTTCATCTTTGATCCATGGTATTAGATCTGGTAAGTGGTATTTTGATGGGAACTGCAGTTACCATGGTGAATTTTTGTTACACATGAATTTTCCCTCAAGAATCAATGAATTTATGAGTTTCTCCAGATGTCTGCTGAATGTTATAGATTTACAGCTGCAGAGTGAATTCAGATGAACTATTTTCTGTTTGTCTCAGTATAAACAAACTAAAGCCGTAGGCAAAAAGATGATAGTCTTTAGTGGTTACCTTGACTAGCTTAACAATCAATCACAAACAAAAGAAACAACATTTCTAATATTAGCGGCCTGTTTATTTGGCAGAAACATAATTACATTTTTTATGACATATTTTCAAGCATTCTGACGGAAATCTAAGCCAGCAGCCACAAACTTTCACACGGCTTGAAATATAAGGTTATTACATAGGCATAATGATATCTGTGACGATATATTATTAAAATACTTTGTTTTAAAACGTTTTAAAGAAAGAAGTAAACAAGAAATTAGCCCTAGTGTAACTTGTTAGCGTTCAATCTCCGCGTGAACAGTTTTTTAAAAATCGTTCTTACCAATTTCGTCGCCCTATAAGGTCCAGGTCCAATCATTTTACCATCCATTTCAGCCTTATTCCTTTTTATTAGCGTATATTCTTATTATTTATCCATTTACTGCGTTTATCTCCATAAACATCTCCACGCCAGTTAACTTCCTTCACTTTTGAAAACCGACACGTTCCTGCCAATGATGTGATTGGCACACGAAATCAGTCACGTGACGGTGCTGATTGCCCAAATATGGGCATTACCTTTACTGGAGTTGCCTAAGTGCAGTATGGGAGGTGTAGTTTCAGTGCGCTTTTGAGAACTTGTGTACAAGTAAAGAAAACATACGACAACCAAGAGGTAGTGACAAATAATTTATTTTGTTTCATTATAAAACAACTCCATTTCTTTTTCACAAAACTGGAAATTCATTTAAAAAGACAAAAACAAGGAAAAATCCTGCAATATTGTTCTGGTCTTCCATTTCCTCAGCTCTGATCAGTAGAAAATAAAAGCATAACAGGTAATTCCTACAAATCAAGATCGTTTAAAAAGATCACATTAAGAAAACAGTAACATTAAATAAAGAATAAATAATCACACAGCATAAATCACTGACAAAATAACTTCAGATGATGTCACTTCTGCGGCACATGGTAAACTTTCAGGTTCGAGCACAACCGGGTAGATCAGTTCGAAGCGTTACCTCAGGGTCAAAGGGTTTCGGGCTCATTTAGTTACAACTAAAACATAACCTTCAAAAACCCTTTTAGCAACAAACTTCAATCACCTGTGCTCTCATAACCTCTTTTCAGATTAGGCCAGCAGTTCAATCATACTCCAAAGATGAGAAACTCAATATTTACAGGTAAATTAGAGTAGATGAGAAAGAAAAACACTGTACTTCCCACCCCATACTCATTTCAAAGCCTTAAGTGAAGACAACAAAAATGAGGACAGCATCTCTAGTGAAACACCGGCGTGCAAGTTTCGGAAGTCTTAAATCCAGTGATAAGGTGGGTGTATTCCACATTAGTTTTAACATAAAACAGGAAAGTGGAACTTGAACGGATGAAATTAAAAGGAATATTCCCACTTAATAGGTTAGCGCTTCACTTTTAGGTGGCCAATGGAAAAGATCACTCGGATTTCTTGAGAAGGTAGTTTCCGTTCTGGAGGACCTTGGGAAGCCTCTTGCCCTTGGTGTAGGCGTGATAGTAGAAGTTGAGGAACAGGATCAGGAAGATCAGCCCATATAGACCGATGACATAGAGGAACACAGGAAACTGGTAAGGACAGTCCTTCATGAAGAAGAACTGGCCGATGTGAGCCGTGACCAGCACAAATTGAATCTGAAGGGACAAGTTTAGAGTTAGAAAAAGCCTACATTTTAACATAGAACACCAGGGATGGATAGATAATCTTTCAGCTTACCAGCTGGATGGTGGTCATATACTTTTTCCACCACAGGTACTTCTGGTAGGCGGGTCCCAGGGCGGACAGAGCATAGTAGGTGTACATTATGACATGCACAATGCAGTTCAGCAGGGCATGGAAGGTTCCCAGACCACCTAAGAAACCAAAATACACCATTAGCACTTAAAAGTAAGAATAATGAACCCAAAAAATAAAGGAAAAATTAAGCAGCAAAGCATTTTATGCTTTGCATACAAGCAAAGTGGATGACCACGGCTGTCAAGCACCTTCAAATCATGCCGTTCGGCTTCAGACAGCAAACTAACAAGCATTCAACAAGTCATAGGAACTATTTTTAGCATGAATATGGGTGATTAGATTCATTGGGATTAATTTTACTGTGCTTTTGATTTTTTTTGGAATCTGAAATTTCAACGGAAAGACATCGAAACCTCTTAGTTTAACTGAAGTTATGGGTTTGGTTGAATGATTCATAATACTTTACCTGGGGCGAATCTGACCCCAAACCACCAGGTGAAGGGCATGATGGAGTGATGGTAGACGTGAAGGAAAGTAACCTGGCTGTTCTTTTTCCTCAGGACAAAGAAAATCTGTCAAGACAAGAAAACATAGGAGGTTAAGCATTGATCGTCCATCAGAAAATACTTCATTTTTATGTTCCGAACATAAAAGCAGCCCACTTACAGTGTCGAGCATCTCAATAAACTTAGAGAAGTAGTACAGCCAGCAGGTCCATGCCATCTACAAGGAAACAAGACGGTTAAGGAAGTGTCAATTTGTTGCACGAGTCATCAATGACAAATGAACAATCAGAAGAATGTGCTCCATTCACATACCCTGAGAGCCTGAGGAGAACTAGAATAATCCACGATGTCACACCCATAGGTGTAGCCATTCGCCCAACCAGACATGAGAAACTGTAAGAGATGACATTAATAAACACGCAACAATGGAGAGACACACTAGAAACCAATGATGCAACACATTTACGAACCTCATAAATCATATAGATCGAAAACGCCACAATGCTGAAGTTATAAATGATCATTGGACGCTTGAGGTCAAAGGGCTTGCGGTTTTCCATCAGCCGAGGCCCCAGCGACGTCACGAAGTAGACGTAGGCGGCGATGATGATCGTTTGAGGGAAAGGGGAGGCCATAAGCAGCCAGTTTTCAGTCCGTGGATCTACAAGTGAGGCAGAAGACATCTTATTTTTCCATCCAATCACAGAAACTGTACAGGCACAGATGTGCTGTTGATACAAACCTACCTGCTTCCTTAATCCACTCATCATAAAGCAAAACAGCTCTTGAGGTCAGTGTGTTGAAAGCCATATCTAAGGAGTCTTTAGGTTTCCCCTCTGCTGGAAATAAGGAGACCAAATTAGCAACAAGATCATTTGTAAACCAAAACTACCCTGTTAATGCTTCCTAGCTCTAATGTAGCATAGCTTTCCTCTTTTCCATGCAAACAAGGCTACAAATCAAGCTTGTCCACTAAACCTTCAAATTCATCAAGGGGGATTATAAAGATTATATGGAGAGCACATGCTAGTAATGCCACTCCCAAAGAAACAAACCCATCCAAACCACTCCCAAACACAACTGGAAATACGTGAAACCCCAGTAGATTCCAAGTTATGCCATTGATTCTAAACATCTGAATTTAAAATACTAGATTCAAAACACCTAAACATTATAACAGCCAGGTCTACTTTAAAGTGACACCCTGAAATCGAATAAATACGAATCCCATTGCGACTGTCACTAAAAAGTAACAAATCAAACCTTAAAACCCGAAGTTGCGCTCCTTCCACGCTCTCCCTCCTTCGTTTGACTGCTGGTATCAATTGCATGACTCATTTAAACCTGTGCAGTACTTATACACCTGTAAGCGTGGCTCCTCCCACAATTATTCATATATGGAGGTTCCGTCCCATGAAACTTCCGGAATTTAAGTCGAAACTTTGAAGCGCTCATTCATTGGCGTTTCCACGGTGACCTGTATGAAAATATGAGCGGAACGCTGTTCAAATGTCAACAGCAGGTGTGTGGCATTATTTTGCGCCCTGGATTAATGGTTCAAAAGCAAAAAAAGCAAAACATGCTGACTGAAGATGTTTTCAAGATGAACCCCAGAATCGAGAGAAAAACGGCGCTAGTTATCACACTTGTAATATTTCCATGAATTATACTAAATAAGGTTGACACTGTATGTGACCCTGGACCACAAAACCAGTCATAAAGGTACATTTTCATAATCCGAAAGATGAATCCATAAGCTTTCCACTGATGTATGGTTTGTTAATATAAGACAATATTTGCCTGAGATTGGCCTGTTTGAAAATCTGGAATCTGAGGGTGCAAAAAAAAAAAAAAAAAAAAAAAATACTGGAAAAAAAAAAACCCTTTTAAAGTTATCCAAATGAAGTTCTTAGCAATGCATATTATTAATCAAAAATTAAGTTTTGATATATTTACGGTAGGAAATTTACAAAATATCTTCATGGAACATGATCTTTATTTAATATCCTAATGATTTTTGGCATAAAAGAAAATCGATCATTTTGAGCAATACATTGTATTGTTTGTTGGCTATTGCTACAGGTATACCCATGCTACTTATGACTGGTTTTGTGGTCCAGGGTCACACATGTGATACTAAATTTTAGCTTAAAATAAAGAATTCTGAAAATGATAGTAATAATACCAAAATAAATATTAGAATAAACAAAAAGATACATTGAGATTAATCAAATTAATGAGAAATGCAGAATAAAACATTGTAATAATAAGAATGAATGGGGAATGTAATGTTATAATTTATTTATTATATTTTATTTATAATTATAAAATATAATATAAATAAATTTAATATAAATTTTAATTATAATTTATTTATTTGTTTTTTTTTATTTTGAGATGAAATGTTTGTGTGTGATTCGCCCTTGTGGTTCTGTTGACTTCCATCACGCTGGTTTCAGTTTCAGGGCTGGGTCACCCCATATATATATATTTTATTTATTTATTTAATAAATAAAAAAATACAGGCCTAGTGAATCCATATATATATATATGGATTCACTAGGCCTGGATTCATTTATTTATTTATTTATTTATTTAATTAATTTATTTATTGACTGGAGTAATGATGCTAAAAATTCAGCTTGAAATCACAGGAATAAATTACATTTTAAAATGTATTCAAATGGAAAACAGTTATTTTAAACAGTAAAAATATTGTAAAACAACAATTTCAGATAAATTCTGAACTTCTGAACTTTATATTCATCAAAGAAATTTGAACAAATGTTTTATTTTTTATTTTTATTGTAAGATGAAATGTTTGTGTGTGATTCGCCCTTGTAGTTCTGTTGACTTCCATCACGCTGGTTTCAGTTTCAGGGCTGGGTCACCCCATCAGTAAAGGCAATTAGATGCCTGAATGAGCAGAGGGGTTCTGTTGCTTTCGGAGTCATTATTGCACAATAGAGGAGTCGTACACCATTGGGTGTGAATAATAAAACTAAGCTACGAGTGGAAAAAGAAGGGTGTATGTTAACCAGAAAAAAGGAGTGAAAATACAGGCCTAGTGAATCCTGTGTTTCAATATTGCTTCATGATATTTGTCATCATGATTAGTATGTGCATTATGTAAACACCTGTTTTGTGAAATGATAGTTGTGATGGAATCTGTTAAACTGCTGATCCTGATCAAGATCAAATGCATTAACTAATTAAAAACAATGCAACATAAAAGTTGATGTTTTAATAAGCTTTTGCGGGTTATATTTAATTTTGGATCTCAAGATTTTAAGAACGTACGCGTAAGCATGTTTTTATGAAGCCGTTGAGTACAACAGCCTCTGAAACCCTGAACATACCTGAGCTGTGACAAGCATTTCAGCCTAGACAGATCTGGTTTTCCAGACAAAAACGATGCTATTGTGATGTCACAGCAGGTTGTATTTCAGATGCTTAACTTCTCACGTTTTATCAAGTTATTGGGCAAGATATTTGCAAATTAGGCAAGTTATTTGCCTAATTATGCTAACTAAATAGCAGAAGATGAGAAGAAGAGATTCCAAATACAGCCTGAGAAAACATTTATTGTATTGGTGCAAGTTGTGTTCCAGTCATTTTGACATGGAGAGAATTTTCTTTTTCCCAAAACTGATAGTCGATAGTTTATATCATTGATAGTTAATATTAGTTTTAGTTTATAATTGATAGTTTATATCATTGCACTGGACTAAAACCTACTGACTTTTCTCACAAAGGATATAACCAAAACTGCTTATAAATTTTGTAACATATATATTTAGACATTATCAGTCAAAAGTAAGACTTTTATGTTTTTTAAAGAATTTATTTCTGTGATCTAAGCTAAATTTTAGCATCATTACTCCAGTCTTCAGAAAACATCCTAATATGCTGAACTGTTGTTGAAGAAACATTTATTATTATTATTATTATCATCGGTATTTAAACCAGTTGACTACATTTTATTATATTATTTACATAATATTTACATATTTATTTTATTTTTTTATTTTTTCCAGCAAATCAGCATATTAGACTGATTTCTGAAGGATCATATGACTGGATGATGCTACAATTATGCTAAAAAATGACTAATGATGCTAAAAATTCAGCTTGAAATCACAGCAATAAATTACATTTTAAAATGTATTCAAATGGAAGACAGTTATTTTAAATAGTAAACATATTTAAAAAATTGTACTGTTTTGGTGAGCAGAAGAGACTTTAAAAAACATTAAACATCTTACTGGTAACTGACAGGTAGTGCATATTATTACTAAATCTTGGATTCAATCATTTTGTCAGCTTGTTTTTATTCAATTAGAAAAGGTTTTGTATTTCTTTTTGGAACTTAATTACCCTAGTCCTCATTGCTGAGCTAATGCATGCATTAATATTAACAAAAATAATGATGCCACAAATAATAATGCTTGATTTTTTTTTTCTCAGAAACAGAGCTACAAGGCCTACAATCAATCCCAAAACCAAATACAAAATCTGTGCTAACTGAAATGTTGACAAAAATACTGAATCCAAGATTTAGTCAAATATTACATACTTCCAAGAAATGTTTTCAAGGCCAGCCATTTTTGGCTAGGAACACCAAATTAAGTAAAGGATTTTCAGTCCAGCACGAAGGTTGAAGAACCCAGAAGAGATTGGGGTTTCATAGATAACACATGGAAGAAATACATCTAAACAACCTAACATCACTCAACACAGCCAAACATGGTTGTTGTTGGTAAGAATGTTTCTTTCCTCATGTCAAGTTTGTTCACTTCTGAAATGACTGCAACACAAAAAATGTTGTGATAGAGATAAATTCCATTGTGAAGGGTTCATCTGAATGAAGTTATTACAGAAACTTGGGTGTTGCTGTTCTGGTTGCTCAGTGAAACCGGCTAGTCGAGCTCTGTCAGAACAGAGCCAGAATCATCACTACGTGCTTATATATCCTCAAACAATTGTCTTGTTGTCTAGTATCAGGGTTTTCGATCAATGGTCCATGGAAATTATGTGTACATAGACATAGGCGATAAAATATATAGACTTTTCTAAATCTGTATTAGTGGTGCGTCCAGAGTCTACAATGGTTGAAAACCAAAAACGAAAAGAAAGGAAAGAGATCAAACTGTATACTGTAAAAATGATTTTTCAAAATTGTAAACAAAACAAGTTTTAGTTAGTTTCAGTGTTTCTTGAAATATCATGTTTAATTCATTGTGTTACTGGCCGTTTCTTTGTAATTGTGAAATTTACTAGCACTTTCTGAGTTAAAACTGTTTTTAGTGTATAATATCAGTTTTGGACTGGGTTTCAGTGCAGATACAGTTTATGAATGTTATTAAGGCAATGTTCGGTTTTTATGATTTTTGTAAGCTCTGCTTTGATGATCCTACCTGTATGTGGTAAAATGATTAAAACAAAAATAAAATAAGCACATGTATTATGTATTTCCGTGTACTTTACATATCTCAGGGGTTGACATTCAATGTGGTAAAGTACTTTACAAAAACCCTTACAAAAATGCGTTATGGTTAGTACAAACACTTGAAATAAACAAAGGTGGTTGTGACATCACAAAAATGTGAAATATGTTACTAATAAATCAGGTTTGGCAGGTAAAGTTAAGGAACATCGGCCTGTTTTGTGTTTCAACACAGAAATACAGTAATATTTGATAATGAGATCATACATCCCTGAAAGCGCTTTCTAGCCATTCATTATTTTTAGATAGACTTGCTCTTGGTTATTATGAATAGTAACTAGTCAGAGGTATGAAAGAAAGCTGGGTATTAATGTTTACATTCATATCAGTCACTTTGGACTGGTCGGATTCTTTGGGCTGATGAAATTCATGATTTCTCTACTGTAAAGTATTTAGTACTACAAACAGAACTAAAGTTTAACTGGTGTTGACCTGGATAACCGAGCATCTTTACTGAAATACTTCTCAGATACCACAAATGCCTTTGGTTCGGTCTTAACCAATCAGCAAAGAGCAGCTTGCTTTGCCACATTACATTTTAGAAGTGTATATAAGTCCACAAACAAAGGATAAACTACAGTAAAGCTATTGTACAAGCAATCAGATCACTGAGTAATTTAGGAAATGAATCATCAAAAGGGCATCAGATAAATGCAGTACTGTTACATACCATAGATTTCCTGTGGTGTAGAAATAATTCGGTCTTATCAACATCTAATGCCTGAATGATATCACTATCGGTTTAAACTATCGGTTTCATAAACTATAGAAATAATCAAGACAGGCATCTTGAGTTTATACATACACTATACACATATATAACTCCATATGTTGTGTTATGTAACATTTGTGTTGTGTAACAAGTTTTGTATTGCATATATAAGGGATAGTTCATCTAAAAATGAAAGTCAGCATTTATTCACCCTGAAGATACAGACACTTGTATGAGCTTTTGAGCTTAAAAGAAGATATTTTGAAGAATGTTTGTTGGCTACTGAACGGATGGCTCTGTTTAGTTACCAATATTCTTCAAAATATTTTCAATTGTGCTTGATAGAAGAAAGTCTAAGTAGATTTTTCTGAACATTTTGAGCTGAATTAGCCACTATGGTCTTATTAGGGTGTTTTGAGTGGTTGGCAAGGCATTGCTTGCGATTGCTAAGGTGTGCCCTAGTGAGTTTTCTCGCTCTGACCTTTGACCCAGAGTATGAACGACAGCGGTCGCTGTAGTTTATACCAATATTCTACAAAATATTTTAAATTGTGCTTAACAGAAGAAAGTCTAAGTAGAATGTTCTGAACATTTTGACCTGAATTAGCCACTATGATCTTATTAGGGTGTTCTAAGTGGTTGACAAGGCATTGCTTGTGATTGCTAAGGTGTGCAGAGCGAATTTTCTCACTCTGACCTTTGTCCCAGAGTATGAACTACAGTAGTTGCTGTAGTTTGTACCAATATTCTACAAAATATTTTAAATTGGGCTCAACAGAAGAAAGTCGAAGTATATTTTTTAGAAAATTTTGAGCTGAATTAGCCGCTATGATCTTATTAGGGTGTTCTGAGTGGTTGGCAAGCCATTGCTTGCGATTGCTAAGGTGTGCCCTAGTGAGTTTTCTCGCTCTGACCTTTGACCCAGAGTATGAACGACAGCGGTCTCTGTAGTTTATACCAATATTCTACAAAATATTTTAAATTGTGCTTAACAGAAGAAAGTCTAAGTAGAATGTTCTGAACATTTTGACCTGAATTAGCCGCTATGATCTTATTAGGGTGTTTTGAGTGGTTGGCAAGGCATTGCTTGTGATTGCTAAGGTGTGCCCTAGTGAGTTTTCTCGCTCTGACCTTTGACCCAGAGTAGGAACTACAGTGGTTGCTGTAGTTTGTACCAATATTCTACAAAATATTTTAAATTGGGCTCAACAGAAGAAAGTCTAAGTATATTTTTTAGAAAATTTTGACCTGAATTAGCCACTATGATCTTATTAGGGTGTTCTGAGTGGTTGGCAAGCCATTGCTTGCGATTGCTAAGGTGTGCCCCAGTGAATTTGGTATGCTCTGACCTTTGACCCAGAGAATAAACCTTGTGCTGTAGTTTATTCTTGACTTATCTCATTATGTCCACTAGAGTGCTCCAAACGCTACATTTTCTTGATCTCTATATCATTCATCTTTATTTGCTATTCCATAATCACTCCTCCTACTGTCCTACAGACACAGTCTGGGAATATGAAGCTGTACTTCATACCTTTCAATTATTCATGACAAATCTCTTTTGAATCAGGATTACATTTATTGTGCGCTCTTCAAGATACTGTGTGGATGAACTCTTGTGTGACTTCTGGGATTCATTTATTTGCATTATCATACTGTTTTGGTTTGGACTGATGGAGGTCTGTTATATAATGGCATAAGGACACTGGAGAACATTAGAGTTTCATGAGGATCTGGAGCTGCTGCGTATATGGATTTTGTGAAAGAGAGAATCGGAGCATGCATTAATGTATCTACAACAGCAGTTCTTCATCAGGACTGACAATTAACAGGATTACTACGAAATTAAAACCGAATGAGACATCATGCTGGGGAATGGAGGGTTATACGCGGTGAGGAAGAGGAAGAGACCCGCTCACAAGAGGTAAAAAGTTCGTTTGAAAGAGTTTATTATTAGTATCCGTTGTTGTTAGTGTTACGACTTTATATGTGTAGATTAAAAACCTAAATGATAAGACGTAAGTGAAAGGTGTTACGTGTATGTTTTGTATTGCGTGTGAATCTCCCAGCACTGAACTCTTACTTTACACGCGAGATTCAGAAAAGGGGGGGGGGAGAGTGGGAGGGGCTACAGTTTTATACAAACACACACACACGTGGTTCCCTCTTTATGCCAGTAAACTGTTTCCAATCAAAAATTCAAATCTTATTTAATTTGAATAAAAATACAAGAAGCGAGTATATGCATGGGACCTAACATTACTATTAAAAAAACTTAATACTATAAAAAGTATTTTTTCAGGTACATCTCCAAACCCCTGCTTATTTGCATATTTATAAACTCAGTAACGTTGATGGGATATGAATCTTGCCCCTGGTGTGAAATAAATCTACTCCGGTTGTTTAAAATCCTGAAACGCAAAAATATCACTTTTTGTGCGCTTGCCGCCGCTCCATAGGCGTTTAACCATAAGTTTCTTAATGATTTTTAATGTTTTTTTAAAGAAGCCTGCATTTATTTGATCCAAAGTACAGCAAAAGCAGTAAAATTCTGAAATATTTTTTTTGCTATTTAAAATAACTGTTTTCTATTTAAATATATTTTAAAGTGTAATTTATTTCTGTGATTTCAAAGCTGAATTTTTAGCATCATAACTCCAGTCACATGATCCTTCAGAAATCATTGTATTTTACTGATTTGTTGCTCAGAAATATTTATTATTATTATATTGAAAACAGCTGAGTAGAATTTTTTTTGCAGGTTTCTTTGATAACTAGAACGTTCAGAAGAACAGCATTTAACTGAAATAGAAATCTTTTGTAACATTATAAATGTCTTTATCATTACTTTTGATCAGTTTAAAGCATCCTTGCTAAATAAAAATTACACTGACTCCAAGTTTTTGAATGATAGAGTTTATAATGTTACAAAAGATGTTTCTATTCATCAAAGAATCCTGAAATCATGTACTCAACTCTTTAAAATATTGATAATAATAATAATAATAATAATAATAATAATAATGTTTCTTGAACAGCAAATCAGCTTATTAGAATGATTTCTGAAGGACCATGTGACACTGAAGACTGGAGTAATGATGCTGAAAATTTTGCTTTGATCACAGGAATAAATTACATAGAAAACAGTTATTTTAAATAGTAAAAACATTTCACAATATTACTGCTTTTGCTGTATTTTAGGTCAAATAAATGCAGGCTTGGTGAGCAGAAAAGACTTTTAATTTTTACATTTTTTTAATAGCATTTATATATAATAGGCTAAGAATCATCCTCTTGCAAATGTTGCAATGGAAAAAAACTAACCTTTCCGAAACTTTGAATCAATTGTTTCTTAAAATGATTCACTTTTTACTCACCAGTTGCAAAAGTTTTCATTAAAAATGTAATCTACTAAATGTAATTACAAATCATTAAAAACCATTAAATATGAAGTGTATGTCTATTATGCGTTTCTTTTATTTAAATTGCATGGCTTGTTTTGGGCTAAACAGACCAATTAAAACTATTAACTACTCTTCCAATTTATGATCCATTTTTTCCATAAGAACGGGTGCAGCTGTTTGTAAATATAATGGGTCTGGCGTCCGGCATATTTTTAGCTGTACAAAACAGCTTGTTTTGCTGCTTGATATTGCAAATTGGTGTGTCTTAATGTATTATCTTAACTATGAACATGCTGGTTTGTAGTGCAAACAGTTTTACCATTTACTGCACGTTGTTATTCTTCTCGTAATTTCCCAATAGCGGCTAATGAACCCAGGGGCCAGTTGCATAAAAGGTTAAGACTAGTCTTAAAAGTAAGCCAGCTATTTTTTTTCTTTAAAGCTGGTCGTCATTATTTAAATTCAGTTACATAAAAATGTAGATTAGTCTAAGTTGAATCCAAAAAATAAGACTGATTACCCTTTGGCTAACTGCTAGCTGGTCAAACTAGCTCTTAAGACACTGTCTTAACATAGAGGCTAAGTTTATGCAACTGGCCCCAGAAGTCTCGCCCATAAACTTTGTGTTTTTTGTGTTTAATGTTTTCTGCCCTAATGTGAAACTCCCAGTTACAGGAATCTTGTATTTCATCTGCAAAATTTCGCAGAGAAGCAGTAAATGTAACCGCACCTTACATAAACATATATTCAAGTGTGCTTGTCTGATTTTTCTGTAGATGTAAAAATATTTTATTTGGTTTCAAATGGACTTCTGTGTGAACTGTGCATACTATGAATTCACATGCCTGTCCACTGCACTGACTATTCTTGTTGTAGTTGTGGCCTCGAAACCAAACCTCAGGACGGCACTAAATCAAACCCTTCCAAGCGTCACAGAGACCGGCTGAACGGCGAGCTGGACAAACTGGCGGCTCTTCTGCCGCTGCCGGAGGAGGTCCGAGCACGACTGGATAAACTCAGTGTACTCAGACTCAGTGTGGGATACCTCAAGATCAAAAACTACTTCACTGGTGAGTCTCAGAGAGATATAGAGATATCTGCCATCATGTCATGAAGGTCTGTATATTCAGGGGAATATGTGAAGAGTTCAGATGCAAAAGCCTCTAAATCCATCTGACGCATTTCTTTAAAATGAGCATTTCTTTCTGGCTACTTTGTGTAGGTTTCTATGTAAGTACTGGTACTTCTGATTGGGCTGAGGCTGGAATTTAGCGAGTTAAAAGTATTTGATGGACGTATACTATGTGTCAGGAGCATTCACTCAGTATCATTACCTCATTTTTGACCAAGATGGCTTTTAGCTGGTTTTGCATCTTCATGTGAGTCATCGAGTTCACTGCATTATAAATGAAACTGTATTAATGAGTCTTCGGAGCAGGTGGCAGGTGCTGATTTCGTTGAAAGGTAACAGGAGATCAAACTGACAGCATCATTTGCAGCTGCAGTCATGCAGTATGACTTATATGGCAAAATGATCCTTTCATTACCTGCTGCACAGCCATCAGACCCTCTCAGTGTCAAAGTAAAATAAAACATTTTCAAGAAATGAATGTATCATTTTTCACCTAAATTAAATTTGATTTTAAAGAAAATACAGACTGTTATTAGGACCATTATGATTTTATTTTCGGATAGAACATTATTTTCATGACAATTAAGCATTTTATAATTTATACCCCAAATTCTTAGTAGGCTACTATTTATTATTATTTTCTAATTTACTTACATTTTAAACTAAAACTAGAAATAAAATATTAATGGTCCTAATAAGAAATATTACATAGTTGTTTTTGAATGATTAATAACAGTAATAATTATTAGCCGTTTTAATATATATAGGTGCTTAAAGTGCTTAAAATACTTGAATTTGACTTTTTAAGGCCTGAAAACCCTTGAAAATAACAATATTCCTAAAGATGTACTTAAAAAAGCGCTTGAATTATTGAAAGACAATCTATGAAATAAGTGTTCAATTTTGCCAGTAAGCATATAATTTCAGATAAAATTCACTCAGTTCAGAAGACATAACTTTTTTGCTTATTTCAGTTAATGTCAGAAAAACAATCGAGTTACGCAAATAGTAGTACTGACAGTTTCGTGTAAACACGGCTGAAGAAGCGAAAAGAGGACTAGATGAACTAAATCAATTAAGTCATTTACGCTGGAACCGCGCCGATTGATTCAAACTCGTGACTTCGATCATTGATTTCAAGCGATTCACTAGCAAAAAACAGATCAAATTAAAAGAGCTATTCATTTTCGAATTTCAACATCGCTTGTAACTATTTTAAAAAGCAATTAGTGATAGGTAAAACAGAGCTTTTCGAAACTCTGAATCAGTTTTTTTCAAACCATTGCATCGCAAAATGATTCACTGTTTCGAAGCGCTCCAATCGGATCACGTATCGCGAATCATTTGATTTAGACTGGAACTTAGGAACGGATTCGCGAATCGGATCTTTGTTGCGCGGATGGCGAATCATTTGATCTAAATCGGAACTTTGGAGCGGATTCGCAAATCTTTTGCTTTAAATCGGATCTTTGTAGCCCGAATCGCGAATCATTTGATTTAGATCGGTATTTCGGTGCGGGTTCTTTTTTTTAACAGTAGAAAACATCAATCCATTATAAAAAACAAAACAAAAAAACAAACAAAGTAAAAAAAGAAAGAAAGAAAGAAAGAAGAGAAAAGAAAGTATACACAAATACAAATCTCTTAAGAAAATTAGCCGTGGTTTTACTATAGTAAACGTGTAGTAGGCCTAAAGTTTTAATAATTTAGTAGTAATACTTTGTGTGCATGCTTCACTTTATTTTATTGCATTTTTCATTATAGTATATTTTATTTATCTATTTCTTTTTTTATAATTTAAAATAGAAGACAAAAGTGAGATCTCTGACTGAAGTCCTTGAAAATCAAAAAATAGTGTTTGAAAAGTCCTTGAAAGTCCTGGAATTTCAATTTACACTTTCTGTATGAACCCCAATGAATAAATTTAACAATGAATGCATTTTAATAACTCATAATATTATTAGCAATTACTTTCTTTTTATATGAATGGTTATACAAATTATTTTCTTATGTGAAATATAATTTTGATTTGGGAGTGAAATATTACCTGACTATTTCTGTAAGAGATTCACCCAAATTTTAATTATTTTTTTCCCCCCCAAGAAAAGCCTTTTCAGTGAATTCTGATTTTTGTGGTCATTAGCATTTCAGATCCTGTTCAAACTAGTCAAAACACCTGAATCCACTGTAACAAAGCATCTGTGAACTTTCAGATCTTGTGTTCACATCTCAAGAATCTGCATCACTGTCGGCCCCGACATACAGACATACGACGGGCGTGCCGTGTTCCAATCCCGACTCGAGGACCTTTCCCGATCCCACCCCCTTCTCTCTCCCGTGTCGCTTCCTGGCAGTTCTGATCTGTGCTCTCGTAATAAAGGCAAAAAATACCAAAAAATAAATCTTATAAGAAAAAGAAGAAGAAGAAAAAAAGAAAGAATCTGCATCACCAACCAAAACACGTTTCATTCCAGTGACGTGAGTGGTATTTCAGAGCGGAATGAGAGCAGTGACGCTGAAATGGCATGCAGTTATAATTATCAGTTGCCTTTTTACTAGCAAAGTTTAGCCTTAACTAAGTTCTTTATGGGAAACCTGTCAAGCAGGTTATGATGTTCTGCTTCAGTTTGCAAGGAAGCTCATCTCACAGCCAAAAAGTTCAACAGATGTTTGTTTCTCTGTAGCAGTTGTTCCTGTCTGTCAACAAAACATATTGGATGTCAACAGTTTTATTGAATATAGGGCCTATTCTTATACCCAGGGTAAAAAGGTAGAAGAATGCTATAATTTTTTTTGGACAAAAATCCTGACCACAAATGTTTTCTATTCATTTCTTTTTAGTTGACTTTTTACCAACTTTTCAATGAAACGGCTGAATTAAATAAGTACAAGAGTACAGTATGCGCCAACTATAACACCAACTATAAACAAAGAACCAACACGTGTTGCATTTTCCTGTGTTCATCATGATTTTCTTCTTTTTTAGCAGAGCTAAAGTGAATCAGTTCCCAAGTGGCTTTACTTAAACTACTCAATTGGACATTGTGTTCTCTTCACACCCACTTGGACAGAACATGAGTTTAATCAAATTTTCCACATTGGTACCCCAATATGCCTTATACAGCATAGCAGCGCATCCTGTTTTGTGGTTGAATTGACTCTGATCTAAGTTCAGGAGCAAAATTTCAAGTAAATTAGGCCATAAATGTTTCTTATGGGTGATGAAACTGTATTTTTCATTATTTATGTTAAGAATATATGGTTTTGTCATTATGAGAACGACATTATTTAGTCTGAACTGTCGTACCTAAACTCGTCACCCTGGTAGTTGTGAATAAAAACAAGAGTAAAGGTGAGAGAGGCTGGAAGAGTCAGTAGACTCTGAAGGAGCTTAGAGCATTATAATCTGAGTTTTTGGGTGTGTTAAAGAAAATGACTGAATGTGGAGAGGTGTGGAGATGTGCCAGCAGGTGATTAAGCATAATATCACCAATTTCAGTACAAAATGTTCAAATAATGATGAAAAATTACAACAGTTTGATGTAAAGATGGAATGCTTTTACAACATATCACAGACTCCATTAATCCAGTTTTTGTTTTTTTTTTTTTGGCTAAAAATGAAAGAAAAAAAGCAAATTAAATCCTTTTCTCTTAATATCATGATTCATGAGTATGTAATATTTGTTTCATTTTAAATGTTTGCAGCAATTAGGATCCAGTATTATTTTCGTATTATTGAGATACAATTATAGTCTTAATTACTATTTGAACCAGTTTTTTTGTGAATATTGTCCATTTTAATTTTAATATCAGTTCAAGTTTTTGTAGTCTTTTTATTGTAGTTTTTTTAATGTATGGCTATTTAGTTCTTAGTCATTTTTAATTCACTTGTATATTTAGTCGTTTTAGTACAGCAAGTTTAAATAAATTAAAATTTAATGCCTTGGCCACTAGCTGAAATAGAACGTTTTCTTTTTCAGTTAAAGTTTATTTTATTTCAAATAATGATTTTTTCCCTTTTTTTAATGGTTTTAATTTTTGTTTTAGTTTTGCAACCTCGGAGCAATAATATTTTTCTCTGGGTGGTTATTTTGAAAAATAATGCTGTTTTAATAATAATAAAAAAAAAACTGAACTAAAAAAACAAAAAATACCTAAATAGAAATATTGAAAAAAAAAAAAATGACAAAAAATGCATCACAAAATATTAACAAAATTAAAAATAAAACTTAATTTATTTTTAATAATATATTTATTATATTAGTGTTATTGAGATACAATTATAGTCTTACTATCTGAATCATATTTTTGTGAAAATTTTCCATTTTTCCATCTTTTTTTAATATACGTCTATATAGTTCTTATTCATTTTTAATTTAGTTGTCATTTTAGTACATCAAGTTTAATTAAATTAAAATGAAAGTTAATGCCTTGGCCACTAGCTGAAATAAAACAGTTTTTCTGTTAAAGTTAATTTTATTTGAAATAATTTTTTTTTTTTTTTTCTTTTTTTTTTTTTTTTTTAAATGGATTTAATTTTAGTTTTGGTTTAGCAACTTCGGAGCAATAATATTTTTGTCTGGGTGGTTATTTTGAAAAATAATCCTGTTTTAATAAAAAAAAACTGAACTTAAACAAACAAACAAACAAAAACTAAGCAGTAATATTCAAAAAGAACAAAAACTAAAAAATGATGACAAAAGCACATCGCAAAATTAATAAAATCTAACAAAATTAAAAATATATATAAAAATTATTTTTAAATTTTGCTATGATTCCTTTACATTTCACAAAAAGTTATTATAGTGTAAAAAGGTATTTTATAATTTTTAAAATGTTCTTCATGCAAAAAAATGATTATTTTAAGAACTTTGCATTTGAAGGTTCTTTGAGGAAACAAAAACGGTTCTTCTACAGATGCAAAAACCTTTCATATTTTAAGAGTTTAACAAAAGTTCTTAATTTATCATGCATTATTACTTCTTGTCTTTTAGGTACATTAAGGAAGAATTCAGGACCTGAGTTTTCTCGTAACGGTGTTGAGACGACATCTTCACTAGCCAGCATCGGCGTCTCTGAAGGGGATCTGCTGCTTCAAGTGAGTGATGTTTAAAATACAAATGCAAATGAAAGGCAAATGACATAATGACTTTCGAATGATACGTGGCCTGGCGTTGCTCTTTCTCTGCAGGCGCTGAATGGTTTTGTCCTGGTTGTGTCCACAGATGGCTGCATCGTCTACGCTTCACCCACCATTCAGAACTACCTGGGTTTCCATCAGGTGAACACCTACGCTGTTAAAAATCTTCGGTTTTACCTTAGAGATCTAACCCAGATTCAACTAACCAATGCAAACGTGCTCCTCACAGTCTGACGTGCTTCATCAGAGCGTGTTTGATCTGATCCACGTGGATGACCGGTTCGTGTTCAGATGCCAGTTGCACTTTGCCCTCGACCCCGAGGCCAGCATTGATGGTTGGTGTCAGTATGACCTTCATTGCAGTCACACATGGTGTTTGTCAGTTCAAAGGAATGTTCTGGGTTAAACTAGAAGTAAAAATTCAAAACTTGCTATTAACAGCATAACGAACCTGATGTATGTCCCTTGTGGATGATATAAATGTGATTTATGTAAATGTCTTGTCTAATTGCAGAACCAGCGGGCAGTGAGAGGATTCCTCCAGAGAACTCGTCCTTTCTGGAGAGGAGCTTCTGCTGTCGTCTCCGCTGTCTGCTGGACAACTCCTCTGGCTTCCTGGTGAGACTTGAATCATAATTCACTAATGAAAATGGAATTTACTGTACAATGCAGAATGTCATGGATTTTGGAATAATTCGGATGAATAAATCAAATGTGTATCAAATTTAACAGTTAACCTCTGTTGTGCAGCACTTAGTTTGCCAAAAATAGAAGGAATTGTTATAGTTCATAGTTAAATAATGTCATTTTTGTTGAATTTAATATGTAAAGAAATTCTAATTTTATGAGTTTCATGATATCAGTTAATTAGACATGCTTTTGATGACAAACAAAATGGGATCTGAAAAAAAAGACTAAAACCAAAAACACAATCCAGGAAAATTAAAATGAAAAAAAAAAAAAAAAAAAAAAAGGAATTCGGGGAAAGAAATAAAATTAAATTTGGGAAAACTAAAGTGAATTTAATAAAGCCCTAAAAAAAGTCATTGTTGTTACACAAATTAACAACAGTTAGTTAAAGGTTCAAATTTCATGATTTCTATTAATTAGACATGCTTTTCGAATATTAAAATGTAATTTGAATAGTGAAATAGAATCCAAAAAAAAAAGAATTTAAGAAAGAAAAAAAGAACAGAATTTGTGAAACTAATTTTATTGGGCCCTACACACATGCAAAATAAAGAAAAAAAGAAAAAAGTTCAGCTTTAATAAATGGTTAATATTTTATGAGCGTTTCTGATAATAAATCTGTATTATTTAAACAGACAACAAATCTTTTGTAAAAATCAACACATTATTGTAAAAAAATAGAATCCAGAACATGTTTAATGGAATGCAAACAATTTGGGGAAGATAAAATGGAATTTGGAAAATTAAAATGTAAAAATGTACTTTTTGTTAAATTTTAAATGTTATTAAACTAATTGTTGTTGAATTGGATGAATTTCACAATTTCAGTTAATGAGACATGCTTTTGATTACAAAAAATGAATTTCACCATTAATGGAATCTAAAAAAAAATTTTAAGAAAAAAAAAAATCCAGAAAAATTTAAAAAAAAAAAAAAAAAAGAATTTGAGAAAAAAAAGAAACTAAATTTGAGGAAAAAAATAAAATGAATTTATTAAAGCCATAAAAAACTCACTTTTGGTACACAAATTAACAACATTTAGTTAAAAGTTAAAGTCTCATGATTAAGTAGATATTATTTTTATTTTTTTTTGACCAGTAAAAAAAAAAAAAAAAAAAAACATAATCCAGAAAAGATATTACAATGAAAAAAATAAATAAAGAATAAAAAAGAATAAAAAAAAAAGATTTAGGGAAAAACAAATTTTATCGGTCCCTATACACATGCAAAATTAAAGTAATATGCAAAAAAAAAAAGTTTCACCTTTAATAAATGGGTAATGTATTATGAGCGTTTTTGATAATAAATCTGTCTTAGTTTAAACAGACACACAGAATTTAATAAAACATTTAATAGAACCCTATTACTATAAATAATTAAATAATAAAATTGTTAAAGTTTTATTAATTTAATTTATTAGACATGTCTTTTGCCAACTAAAATTAAAAAAGGATTCAACCATTAAAACAGAATCCAGAAACATTTTAATGGAAAACAAACAATTTGGGGAAAATAAAATGGAATTTGAATTTCATTTTTGTTAAATTTTAAATTTAATTAAATTCTAATTCTTGTTAAATTGTATGATTTTGACTGCAAACAAATAATTTCACCATTAAAATGGAATCTAAAAAAACTAAAAAGGAAAAACACAATCATTAATTAAAGTGGAAAAAATGAAATTTAAGAAAGAAATAAAAAATAATTTGTGAATTTAATAAAACCCTAAAAATTATATTTTTGTTACACAATTTAACAGTTTGTTTAAAAGTTTACACTTCATAATTTCAATTAATTAGACATGTTTTTTGATTAGTCACATTTAATTTGAACAGTAAAACATAATCCAAAAAAATTACAATGAAAAAACAAAGAATTTGAGAGAAAAAAAAAAAAAAAAAAACTTGAATAAAATAAATTTGGGAAAAATACATTTCATTGGGCCCTACACGCATGCAGAATAAAGTCATTTGGGAAAAAGTTGTTTACTTTTAATAAACTATTTAAAGTTTTTAAATAACTATTCTTGTACATGCAGGCACTCAGTTTTCAGGGACGGCTGAAGTATCTTCACACACAAGACCGGACCACAGAGGGCAAAGCGTCGAGTGTCTCGCAGCTCGCCCTGTTTGCCATTGCCACCCCCGTTCAGTCCCCAGCCATCCTAGAAATCAGGACCAAGACCCTCTTTTTCCAAAGCAAACACAAACTGGATTTTACACCAGTGGGCATGGACACCAGGTGAGGATCCACACTGAGTTCATTCAAGAGGATACAGTTTGTGTCACTTCGCTAACTGATTATTCTTGTGTCGTCCAGGGGGAAGGTGGTTCTGGGTTACACTGAGCAGGAGCTGTGCATGAGAGGATCTGGATATCAGTTCATCCACGCTGCTGACATGATGTACTGCGCCGACAAACACGTACACAGTAAGACGTGATTTCACTCGCAGTATGTAATGAGTAGCACACCGTTATTCTGAACACTTGTTCTGCTACTTTAATGTTCTGAGATGAAATTCGTGTCTCTGTCTTGCAGTGATGAAAACTGGCGAGAGCGGTATCTCCATTTTCAGGCTCTTGAGTAAGACCGGCGTTTGGGTCTGGGTCCAGTCCAACGCTAGATTGGTGCTCAAGGAAGGCAAACCCGACTTCATCATCTGCGATCAGAAACCCTTGACGTGAGTGCTCTTCACTTCCTCTGACACTAGCAGCTGCTCACTTCCTGCTGTATTTCTGTATATTCACTGTATTTTACATTGGACTGTTTTTTGTTTGTCACCGTCCCCCCTGTGGGACGCCTAAGTTTACTTCACCATATTACAAATAAATCCTAATCTAAACATGACAAACTATACATCGTTGGAAAGGTCTAAGACTCCTAAGTAGATATTTTACCATATTTTTGTGTTAGATATTATGTAGGAAAAGTAATAGATTAATATACGTCACTTAAAAAGCTACATGATAACATGAGTTCTGACCTTTGTCACAAAAGACTTTCTTCATTGTCTTTTTCCCTATCACGCTTTAGATATCATAAGAAATTATATATCAGCTGAAAACTTAAAATCTCAAAATTCATCCTTTGAAAGGCATTTTAAAATCAGACTTTGCATTACCATGAAAAAATGTACATCAAAATCATATTACAAAATGTTTTCATTCCTGAATTATAAAAATTTCAATTGAGTCATTTATCATTTGTCATGAATCATGAATCATTTGTTTCATATCAGGATTTCAGAGCGATTTTGTCAATCTTTTTTTTTTTTTTTTTTTTTTTTTTTTTCTTAAACAGTAGGAAGCATCAAACCATTAGGGCATTACAGAGAAAAACGAAAGAAAGTATACACAAATACAAATCCCTTAAAAAAATTAACAGTGGTTTTAATATTGTAAACATGTAGTATAATTTGTAATAATTTAGCAGTAATATTTTGTGTGTGTTCCTTAACTTTTTTGCCATTTTTTATCAGTATATTGTATCTATATATTTCTCTTTTTTAGAATTTAAAATAAAATACTTAAGTGAGATCTCTGAAGTTCTTGAAAATAAAAAAGTAGTACTTGAAAAGTCCTTGAAAGTCCTGAAATTTCATTTTACAGTATCTGTACAAACACTGTAATAATAACACACAAGCTAATGTTTTTATTATAGATTGGACCTTTAGTATGAACATTGGTTTAAAAGCTGACAAAAAATATATGTTATATCATTAGCCATCATATTGACTATTGGCCATAAGAAAAATAATGATCAGCTCTCAATATAGGCTATTAATATTGTACCCCAAAATTAAACAGAATCATTACCATCATTATCATTGAAATGCCAAAAAATGCATATTGTTTATATTATATATTTTTATTTAAGTTTTGTACATATTTTTATACATAATGTTGTATAACTTTTAATTTCTGCCAATTTAAATAAAATAATACAAAATAATATTGCAGTAATAATCTAATAAAAATCATCATTGAGAGTAATGTGAATAACAGATTTGGGAGGAAAATCTTTATTTTTGAAAACAATATCACAATGTTAAAAATCTTAATGGTGAGAAAATACATTAATTTGTCTATTAATTTAGTTGTTTATTTTCTGATTTTTGGGTGAAATATGATTTGAATCGTTTCACAAGATTCACTCAAACATCTCTTTGATATACTGATTCATTTAAGAGTTTTTCATTTTTGCCCATCATTATATCATATCTGCTTTATTAACGCTTTTAAAAAACTTGCCATTTGCGCCATTTTATTGAACATGTAGAAATGAAGAAGGCGAGGAGCATCTCCGTCAAAGGCAGCTGCAGCTTCCCTTCAACTTTGCAACAGGAGAGGGTCTCCTCTACGAAACCTTACCCTCTGTGATGATCCCGGGGCGGCAGGATCATTCGTCCAGCACCACCGTACATCCCGACTCCCTCCTGGGCTCCTTACTGAGTCAGGACCGCTCCGTCTACAACCAGCCCCCGGAACCAGCGTCTCCCTTCTCTCTGGCGCACGTCTTTATGGACAGCCCTGCCTTACTCAGTATTCCCAACAACATCCATCGGGATTTCACCTCCCAGACCGTTCCAGACACAGATGACGGAGTCCTTAAAGAGCAGCTGAAAGAAATGGAAGCAGCTCTGCTGCAGCTACAGGAAAAGGAACCCATTCAACTCAGCGATATTCTGGCCAATGATGTTTTCTCATACGTCGAAGATGCTCTGTCGAGAGAGACAGACACCACTGGGCGTCATCAAAACTCTGTGTTGCCTGGCAACCCGATAATGAGATGCGAATATTCATCATCTCATTCACAGAAGCTCATAGAATCTGACTTTTATAGACAAAAAGCACCAGAAAGAGAGTGTGCGAATGATTCCCAAGACTATTTTGGCACTCTGAAATCTTTCCCACATCCTCCAAACACTTGTAGATCTATTCCAGGCCATTTCCCCATCCCATATCATAATAATCGCTCTTCCTCTATACAAAAGACTGGCATGGTGTCGTCAGATCCATTCCAAAACAATCATCTTCCACCAAGTGTCCCCGGTCGGCCGTTTTCCGTAAACATCCAGCATGCCGTTCACCGAGGCGCCCTGCCGCCATGGCAACCGCATCAGCACGCCATCCCATTAACCCTGCAGAGATCCCGCTGTGTTCAGAATGACTGTATTACCCACAATGCACCTGTAACGCAGCACCCACAGGACACTGAGTTACAAAAAGAACTGTGCGGCACATATGCAATGAATCACGGTCTGAGAAGCCACATATCCCAGAATTCATCATTGTCCAGTAGCAGTTTCTCATATCAGAGATGTACTTTATCTTCTAATGAGACTTTTTCTGGATTACACATCACTGGATCTGTGGATACGGACTGCAGCCGTGCTACCTGTCCCGGGACATCAGGACTGAGCCTTTAGTGAACAGTATAAACACTCTGATCTGACTGAATCATCTTGAGTCTGACACTCACAGTCAAAATTAACATTAGCATGAATACAATGATAATTTTAGGAACTTAAAATTGATTTGAACTCACATAAGGTGCATTCTGGGATGCTTTTTCAACACAGCTGAAGAAATGCACATACATTCTGGACAGCTGACGACGCTTGTTCACTGTCTGCTTCTAGTTTAATTAGAAATGATCAAATTAGCATGTTTTGTTCTGTAAAGAAACCCAATGTAAAAGAGTGTTGTTATTGTTAAATAAAAATCAAGACACCACTTTCTTTATTAAAATAAAGCTGAAATTAAATAAAATAAGATATAAATATTAGATGAAAAACTTAAAAGCATTGGAAATATTGCCTTTGGCAATTAACTGAAATAAGACGTTTAAGTTGAAGTACTAAAACTACCAAAACTAAAACAGAAAAATAAATAAATAACAAATAACAAAGAATGACAACGCACATTATAAAATTATTAAAACAAATTTAAATGTAAAAATCTAAAAATAAAAGATGTTAGAAGAATTGAGTTATAATTGAATTTGAGTTTGCCTAATATATGTGTGTGTACTGTGTGTCATTATTATGTATATATACAAAATGTACAAAATATTTGTATTTATATATAATATAAATTTTATAAAAATTATAATAAATACATGTATTTGTAAATATTTCTTAAATATATACAAGAATGTGTTTACATTTATAATTACATACAGTACACACACATATATTGGGCGAAATCACGATTAATCGTTTGGCAGTCCTAATAAATATTAATAATATTATTTTAGAAATACTATAAATAGAATATAAATAATACAAAAATAACACTGACACCATTTAAGTCATTTCAGCAGATCAAAAACCTTTTACAGATTATGAGAAGTATGTGTGTAAATTCAGCCTGTCCTATGTATTTTGTAATGAAATAATGCAAAAACAGTTTTTTATGACCTGCATAAACCATATGGCTGATGATGCTTGACCCTTGCTGCAGATTTTCCTTTCCGTGCAGGTTTTACTCCATGATATGATGTGATTTCCATGTTCTGATGCATATGTCTCTCTGGAGTCCAGCGTTAGTCCCTGAGGATCACAGCAGATGCTTCTAGACATCTCTGTTTTTGGCTCCTACATCTGTTTTATTAATCTTGCATTGTTTTATTCTTCCTCACTTTAGTGACATATTGTGTTTGTTTACAGATATATATAAAAATGTCATTCAGGATATCATATTTTCTTTCAACACTGATCACAGTTTCTTTTGTTATTGCAGTTCGACTTTCAGATAGAGACACTAAAATGACTGATAATGATAGTTTGTGTAATAATTAGGTAAATTATGCCTGTCATTTGTCAAAGTGTTGATGCAGTACTCTCTTAAAGAAACAGTTTACCCAAAAATGAAAATGGCAGTTGTGCCAAGATGCAGATGAGTTTGTTTCTTCAAAAGGAATAGTTCAGATCTGGAGAAATTTAGCTTTACATCACTTGCTCACGAATGGATCCTCTGCAGTGAATGGGTGCCATCAGAATGAGAGTCCAAACAGCTGATAAAAAATCACAAAAATCCACACCACTCCAGTCCATCAGTTAAAATCTTGTGAAGCCAAAAGCTGAGTGTTTGTAAGAAACAAAATGAACACATTTTAACTTAAAACTGTCACTTCAGGCTAAAATAGAAGTCCATGCTCCCTCCAGTGAAAAGGTCCATTCCCTGTTGTCCTCTCACAAAAAAAAAAATCAATCCACATATTTTAGTTTAGAGCTGTTTTGGACTGGTTTTGGTTTGCAAACGGTGCTTGATCTGTACACACAGTTGAGGTCAAAAGTTTACATGCACCTTGCAGAATCTGCAAAATGTTAATAATTTTACCAAAATAAGAGGGATCATACAAAATGCATGTTATTTTTTTATTTAGTACTGACTTGAATAAGATATTTCACATAAAATATGTTTACATATAGTCCACAAGAGAAAATAATAGTTGAATTTATAAAAATGACCCTGTTCAAAAGTTCATATGCTTGATTTTTAATACTGTGTTGTTACCTGAATGATTCACAGCTGTTTTTTTTTTTTTTTTGTTTAGTGATAGTTGTTCATGAGGCCCTTGTTTGTCCTGAACAGTTAAATTGCCTGCTGTTCTTCAGAAAAATCCTTCAAGTCCCACAAATGCAGTTTTTTCAGTATTTGAACCCTTTCCAACAATGACTGTATAAATTGAGATCCATCTTTTCACACTGAAGACAATTGAGGGACTCATATGCAACTATTACAGAAGGTTCAAACGCTCACGGATGCTCCAGAAGGAAAAACAATGCATTAAGAAACGGGGGGGGGGTGTGAAAACTTTTGAACAGAATGAAGATGTATACACTTTTTTCTTATTTTGCCTAAACGTCATATTTTTTTCTTGTAGTACTGCCCTTTAGAATCTACAGAAGATACTTACATGTTTCCAAGAAGACAGAACAGAAGTTAAATTTACCCTGATCTTTAAATTCTAAAAGTTTTCACCCCCCCGGCTCTTAATGCATCTTGTTTTCTTCTGGAGCATCAGTGAGCATTTGAACCTTCTGTAATAGTTGCATATGAGTCCCTCAGTTGTCCTCAGTGTGAAAAGATGGATCTCAAAATCATACAGTCATTGTTGGAAAGGGTTCAAATACTGAAAAAACTGCATTTGTGGGACCTGAAGGATTTTTCTGAAGAACAGCAGGCAGTTTAACTGTTCAGGACAAACAAGGGCCTCATGAACAACTATGAACACTCTTTAATAGCTGCATATGAGTCCCTCAGTTGTCCAAAGATGTCAAAAGATGGATCTCAAAAGCATACAGTCACTGTTGGAAAGGGTTCAAATACACAAAAATGCTGAAAAAACTGAATTTGTGGGACCTGAAGGATTTTTCTGAAGAACAGAAAAATCACATTCAGGTAACAACACAGTATCAAGTGTATGTAAACTTTTGAAAGGGTCATTTTTTAATAAATTCACTTATTATTTTCTCTTGTCCTATATGTAAACGTCTTTTATGTGAAATATCTTTTTCAAGTCAACATTCATTTTGTATAATCCCTCTAATTTTGGTAAAACAATTAGATTCTGTATGTAAACTTTTGACTTCAACTGTATTTCTCTTCTGACTCCATTCACTGAAGAAAGCAAGACCGTCAAAATGTTTGATTAAATATCCATCCGTATGCTATTATGAGAAAATATTCAAAAATTATTGTCATATCACGTTAATGGATTTAGTTAAATATATAGTATATATAGTTATATAGTTCAATCCATCCATTAAACTCTTGAATAACTTATTATCTAAGAACAAACTCAAACACTAGCTGCATTTCATTCACTTAACGTCGGTTTTTACTCAGGCTTGAATGAGGGATTAATTTGCATTAATATAATATCAGACTAGCCCATTTCTTCATTCAGCGCTCTCACGCAAGAAACATAAAACTCCCCCCACTGCTGAGGTACAAATATCTTCTCACTACCTTCCCTTATCCACCATTTATATTATTATTGTTATACAGCACATGTTGATGCTCATAAACTCCGTGTATTCGCTAAAGCCTGGAGTTTATTGCATGTTTAATCTGATTTAGATAAGGCTTGAAACTTGAATAATCATGTTCGTGAGCGTTTATTGAGTGAGACCTTGTCGCATACAGGTCTAAAAGTATTTCATTCATTGCTGTGAGTGTGAAATCCTGCTAAACAGCTCTTTATTATTCAATACAGTGGTCAATGGCACCGCTTAGTGGTATAATTGCGCGTTGCATACTATCATGCACACTGCAAATTAATCAAAGTGTGGAACTGAATACTGTTATTATATAAAATTATATAAAAACTCTCAAATAGATATCTAATGTGTTGCTGTCACATGACCACACTAAGCTGCATGTTTAATTAATTGAGTGACTTCCAGTTATAATCTTTATTTAATAAACAATATAGGTTTTATTGTGGCAGCCCATATATAAATTGCAAGTACTCGTGACATTTGCATGCACGGTATACATACTATATTATACTCCAGGAATAGTGCATGTGGTAGGATTCTGTAGTGATCCACAGGTTGGTTTGTCGCAGTGGCTTTTAATCAAGGCGTGTTGTGCTCCTCTCTGTAGGACGGTCAAGGACATTGTGTCGAGCTGAATGGATTTGCTCTGTGTGATAAAGGGTTGGATCTGCTTTGTCTGTGATGGAGATCAGGAGGTCACAGCCATACAGGAATGACCTAATCTACAGGTTCACATCACAAAACCCACCCACTTACATTCGGATCAGTCACACCACACTGCAGAGAAAGAGAGAGTGATGTGACTGCATAGATAGATAAATAGATAAATAGATAGACAGACAGACAGATATTATTGCTAGGGTATCACTTACTGGTTACTCTGGGGTTCTGGGTGGTTGCTGGGGTATTGCTGTTGGTTGCTAATGTGTTATGTTTTTCGTTATTAATGTCATGTGGGAAGTTGTTACATTAGTGACTTGTCTCAAACAACATTACAAGAGACCTGTGTTGTTGCTGTTAACTAAAACTATTAAAAAATAAAATTGGAAATATTATTCTAGTTGAAAAAAAAAAAAGATTAGATGAAAAACCTAAAAACTTATTTTTATTTGTATTATTTTATTATAATTAAAACTGAACTAAAACTGAATTAATGAAATAAAACTGTATAGCAAGATTTAAAAATAATAATAATAATAATAATAATAATAAAAATGACAAAAGCACAACAAAATTAGTAGTTACATTTTTTTGTATTGTTTTTTAAAAATATTTATTTGCACAGCTATATTTACTAAATTAACAAAATTTAATTAATTTACTAAATTACTAAAATTAAAATGAAACTAATTTAATTTAAATACTGTAATATATATATATATATATATATATATATATATATATATATATATATATATATATGTATATAAATACTTAAATAACATTGTCTAGTACAATATTATTTACAAAATTATGAATAGATGTCATGTGTGAAGTTGCTGCATTAGTGATTAGTCACAAACAACGTTATAGAACATTAAGATACCAGTGTTGCTGCTGTTAACTAAAACTATTAAAAAATTTTTTTGGTAATTGAAACAAAGCTGAAATATAATGAAATATAAGTATTAGATGAAAATTTATGCTCTTGCTCAAAAATGACCATATATAATGACAATATTTTTCCTATTTAAAACTTGACTCTTCTGTAGTTACATCGTGTACTAAGACTGACGGAAAATGAAAAGTTGCGATTTTCTAGGCTGATATGGCTAAGAACTGTACTCTCATTCCGGCGTAATAATCAAGGAACTTTGCTGCCGTACCATTGGTGCAGCAGGCGCAATGATATTACGCAGTGCCTGAAAGTGACCAGCACTGACGGCTGACCAGCACTGACGCAGCTGCATAGTTCCTGGCCATATCAGCCTTGAAAATCACAACTTTGTAACTACAGAAGAGTCAAGTTTTAAATAGGAAAAATATCGTCATTATATATGGTCATTTTTGAGCGAGATGCTATCGGTCTAATCGGATTCAATGATCTATGCTAAGCTATGTTAAAAGTGCTACCACCAGACCCGGAGATCGGCTGAATGGATTCGAAAATGGTAAAACTCAACTGTTTAACTTCAGGGGAGTTGGAAAATGAGGCTATTTTCACAAAAAAAAAAAAAAACCAAAAAAAAAAAAAACAAGTGGAGTGTTCCTTTAAGATGAAGTATTAAAAAACTAAAACTGCAGTGAAATTAAAGCTATAAAGCTATATATATATATGTATGTATGTATATATATATATATATATATATATGTATGTATACATATATATATATATATATATATATATATATATATATATATATATATGTATGTATATATATATATATATATATATATATATATATATATACACATATATATATATTCACCAATGAATTATTTTACAAATCAATTCACAGGAAATGACCAATAAAAATATGTCTTTGCACAGCAACATTACCAAAACTGAAATATAAATCTTTGAAGCTATATAGAAATATTTAAAATAACAAAGAAAATGACAAAAGCACAACAAATCAAATGTAATATATAAAATACTTAAATAACACTAAAAGGTACAATATTCTTTCCAAAATTAATATTAATTGATATAAAATATTAAAATAATTAATACATGTAAAATATCATTTAAAAAAAATAAAAACATTTTTAAAAATTATACAGAATATACTGCCATACGATTTATTTAGTTTTATTAATTTATTATTATTATTGTTATTTTAGCTGTATTGTACTTCATGTGAGGAGTTCATCATTGAGATGTAGTGTGTGTGTGAACCTGACAGCCTCCGTCTGTTTATGAGCTCACATCCACTCATCTAGAATTTAGAGCAGCTTTCACATTTTGCATGACATTCTGTCCACCTGCATGTCCATACTGAAAAGGTTATTGGAAAGGGGAGCTTGATTGAAATCACAGTCCGCAACCAGAGTGAGTTCTCACGTTCTTTCTTAAAATTCAGCCGTCGATGAGGATGTTTCAAATGTTTTATGTTTCCTACATCCTAAAAACTGTCTGACCTAAAGGTTTCAAAGCTGGAAATTAGTTTTGAAGACAGATTAATTGTACACACCTATTACAAAATCTGATATTTTTCACTTTACGGCAAGACAAAACAATAAAACCAAAAAAATCCACCTAATTGAAGTTACTGTTTATTAATATATAATGTATTCGACGCGATCTCCTGGAGATCGCTGGCAAGTATAATGCAACCTTACCAAAAATATGAAATTTATTTTTTGACACCAACGCCCTGACACACTTTTCAAGTTATTTTATATATAAAAAAATGTTTTAATTTGACACAAACTGCCTGCGATTGCTGACTGGTATCTGAAGTTAATGTTTATTAATATATAATGTATTCCTCGCGATCTCCTGGAGATCGCTGGCAAGTATAATGGAACCTTATCAAAAATATGAAATTTATTTTTTTTGACACCAAAGCCCTGACACAGTTTTTAAGTTATTTTATATAAAAAAGGAAATGTTTTAATTTGACACAAACTGCCTGCGATTGCTGACTGGTATCTGAAGTTAATGTTTATTAATATATAATGTATCTGACGCGAACTCCTGGAGATCGCTGGCAAGTATAATGTAATCTTACCAAAAAAAAAAAAAAAAGTATTTTTTTGACACGAAAGCTCTGACACACTTTTCAAGTTATTTTATATAAAAAGAAAATGTTTTAATTTGACACAAACTGCCTGCCATTGCTGACTGGTATCTGAAGTTAATGTTTATTAATATATAATGTATTTGACGCGACCTCCTGGAGATCGCCAGCAAGTATAATGGAACCTTACCAAAAATATGAAATTTATTTTGTTAACACCAAAGCCATGACACTTTTTAAAGTATTTTATATAAAGAGGAAATGTTTTAATTTGACACAAACTGCCTGCGATTGCTGACTGGTATCTGAAGTTAATGTTTATTAATATATAATGTATTCGACGCGATCTCCTGGAGATCGCTGGCAAGTATAATGGAACCTTATGAAAAATATGAAATTTATGTTTTTGACACCAAAGCCCTGACACTGTTTTTAAGTTATTTTATATAAAAAAGGAAATGTTTTAATTTGACACAAACTGCCTGCGATTGCTGACTGGTATCTGAAGTTAATGTTTATTAATATATAATGTATTTGACGCGACCTCCTGGAGATCGCTAGCAAGTATAATATAATCTTACCAAAAAAAAAAAAAAAAAAAAAAAAAAAAAGTATTTTTTTGACACCAAAGCTCTGACACATTTTCAAGTTATTTTATATAAAAAGAAAATGTTTTAATTTGACACAAACTGCCTGCGATTGCTGACTGGTATCTGAAGTTAATGTTTATTAATATATAATGTATTTGACCCGATCTCCTGGAGATCGCTGGCAAGTATAATGGAACCTTACCAAAAATATGAAATTTATTTTTTTGACACCAAAGCCATGACACAGTTTTCAAGTTATTTTATATAAAAAGAAAATGTTTTAATTTGACACAAACTGCCTGCGATTGCTGACTGGTATCTGAAGTTAATGTTTATTAATATATAATGTATTTGACGCGAACTCCTGGAGATCGCTGGCAAGTATAATGGAACCTTATCAAAAATATGAAATTTATTTTTTTGACACCAAAGCCATGACACACTTTTTCAAGTTATTTTATATAAAAGAAAATGTTTTAATTTGACACAAACTGCCTGCGATTGCTGACTGGTATCTGAAGTTAATGTTTATTAATATATAATGTATTTGACGCGAACTCCTGGAGATCGCTGGCAAGTATAATGGAACCTTACCAAAAATATGAAATTTATTTTTTTGACACCAAAGCCATGACACAGTTTTCAAGTTATTTTATATAAAAAAAAAATGTTTTAATTTGACACAAACTGCCTGCGATTGCTGACTGGTATCTGAAGTTAATGTTTATTAATATATAATGTATTTGACGCGAACTCCTGGAGATCGCTAGCAAGTATAATGGAACCTTATCAAAAATATGAAATTTATTTTTTTGACACCAAAGCCATGACACACTTTTTCAATTATTTCATATAAAAAGAAAACGTTTTACTTCGACACAAACTATCTGCGATTGCTGACTGGTATTTGAAGTTAATGTTTATTAATATATAATGTATTTGACGCGAACTCATGGAGATCGCTGGCAAGTATAATGGAACCTTATGAAAAATATGAAATTTATTTTTTTGACACCAAGGCCCTGACACACTTTTCAAGTTATTTTATATATAAAAAAATGTTTTAATTTGACACAAACTGCCTGCCATTGCTGACTGGTATCTGAAGTTAATGTTTATTAACTTCAGATACCAGATCGTGGTTGTATCTCTCTGTTAGTGCTACTGGATCTTAGTGCTGCGTTTGATACTGTTGACCACAACATTCTCTTGAATAGACTTGAGAATTATGTTGGCATTAGAGGTAGTGCATTGGCATGGTTCAAATCGTATCTATCTGACCGCCATCAATTCGTGGCAGTAAATGATGAGGTATCATATCGATCTCAAGTGCAGTATGGAGTACCACAAGGCTCAGTACTAGGGCCGTTACTCTTTACGCTTTACATGTTACCCTTGGGTGATATCATCAGGAAATATGGTGTTAGCTTTCACTGCTATGCTGATGATACCCAGCTCTATATTTCTTCGCGGCCTGGCGAAACGTACCAATTTGAAAAACTAATGGATTGTGTAGTTGAGTTAAAAAATTGGATGACAAGTAATTTCTTACTGCTAAATTCTGAAAAAACAGAGGTGTTAGTTATTGGGCCTAAAACCTCAGCGTGTAATAACCTAAAACACTGTCTAATACTTGATGGCTGTTCTGTCAATTCTTCGTCATCAGTTAGGAACCTAGGTGTGCTATTTGATGGTAATCTTTCCTTTGAAAACCACATCTCTAGTATTTGCAAAACTGCATTTTTCCATCTCAAAAATATATCTAAACTACGACCTATGCTATCAATGTCAAATGCTGAAACATTAATTCATGCGTTTATGACCTCACGGTTAGATTATTGTAATGCTTTATTGGGTGGTTGTTCTGCTTGCTTAATAAACAAACTCCAGCTGGTCCAAAATGCAGCAGCTAGAGTTCTTACTAGAACCAAAAAGTATGATCATATTAGCCCGGTTCTGTCTACACTGCACTGGCTCCCTATTAAACATCGTATAGATTTTAAAATCTTGCTAATTACTTATAAAGCCCTGAATGGTTTAGCTCCCCAGTACCTGAGTGAGCTCTTATCGCATTATAGTCCCTCACGTCCGCTGCGTTCTCAAAACTCTGGCAATTTGATAATACCGAGAATATCAAAATCAACCGCGGGCGGCAGATCTTTTTCTTATTTAGCGCCCAAACTCTGGAACAATCTACCCTACAATGTTCGGGACGCAGACACACTCTGTCAGTTTAAATCTAGATTAAAGACCCATCTCTTTAACCTTGCTTACACATAACAAATCCACATTCTTATAATTCAAATCCGTTAAAGGATTGTTAGGCTGCACTAATTAGGTCAACCGGAACCGGGAACACTTCCCATAACACCCGATGTACTCGGTGCATCGTCAGAAGAATGGCATCTACGCTAATATTAGTCTGTTTCTCTCTTATTCCGAGGTCACATTAACCACCAGATCCAGTCCGTATCCAGATCAGATGGTCACTGCAGTCCCCCGGATCCAGTCCGAACCCAGCCCAGACGGTGGATCAGCACCTAGAGACGACCTCTACAGCCCTGAATGTCAGCGGAGTCCACATCAACTAGATGAGCCCCAGAGACGGATCCACAGTGAAGACCACATCACCTAGACGGCTGTCGGCACAAGACCACGGGAACTTTGGCCAGAGGAGAACTGGCCCCCGACTGAGCCTGGTTTCTCCCAAGGTTTTTTTTCTCCATTTGTCAACGATGGAGTTTTGGTTCCTTGCCGCTGTCGCCTCTGGCTTGCTTAGTTGGGGACACTTTCTCTTAACACAATATTGCATTTTATTTTATTGTTTTTGATTAACTACCTTTACCTATAATGTGAGAGTTTAATGTTGCCTTTGGCATTGTTGATGTACTGTTTCCTATTTAATACTGTACAGCCGCCTTGTCACAATTCTGTATTGTTAAAGGCGGTATATAAATAAAGGTGACTTGACTTGACTTGACTATTCAAGTTATTTTATATAAAAAAAAAGAAAATGTTTTGTTTTTATTTGACACAAACTGTTTATTAATATATTGCGATTGCAACCTTACCAAAAATAAGAAATGTATTTTTTTGACTGGTATCTGAAGTTAATGTTTATTAATATATAATGTATTTGATCTGAAGTTAAGGAACTCCTGGAGATCGCTGGCAAGTATAATGCAACCTTACCAAAAATATGAAATTTATTTTTTTGACACCAAAGCCCAAAAAAACACTTTTCAAGTTATTTTATATAAAAAGAAAATGTTTTAATTTGACACAAACTGCCTGCGATTGTTGACTGGTATCTGAAGTTAATGTTTATTAATATATAATGTATTTGACGCGAACTCCTGGAGATCGCTGGCAAGTATAATGCAACCTTACCAAAAATATGAAATTTATTTTTTGAACACCAAAGCCCTGACACACTTTTCAAGTTATTTTATATAAAAAGAAAATGTTTTAATTTGACACAAACTGCCTGCGATTGTTGACTGGTATCTGAAGTTAATGTTTATTAATATATAATGTATTTGACGCGAACTCCTGGAGATCGCTGGCAAGTATAATGCAACCTTACCAAAAATATGAAATTTATTTTTTTGACACCAAAGCCCTGACACACTTTTCAAGTTATTTTATATAAAAAGAAAATGTTTTAATTTGACACAAACTGCCTGCGATTGTTGACTGGTATCTGAAGTTAATGTTTATTAATATATAATGTATTTGACGCGAACTCCTGGAGATCGCTGGCAAGTATAATGCAACCTTACCAAAAATATGAAATTTATTTTTTTGACACCAAAGCCCTGACACATCTTCAAGTTATTTTATATAAAAAGAAAATGTTTTAATTTGACACAAACTGCCTGCGATTGTTGACTGGTATCTGAAGTTAATGTTTATTAATATATAATGTATTTGACGCGAACTCCTGGAGATCGCTGGCAAGTATAATGCAACCTTACCAAAAATATGAAATTTATTTTTTTGACACCAAAGCCCTGACACACTTTTCAAGTTATTTTATATAAAAAGAAAATGTTTTAATTTGACACAAACTGCTTGCGATTGTTGACTGGTATCTGAAGTTAATGTTTATTAATATATAATGTATTTGACGCGAACTCCTGGAGATCGCTGGCAAGTATAATGCAACCTTACCAAAAATATGAAATTTATTTTTTTGACACCAAAGCCCTGACACACTTTTCAAGTTATTTTATATAAAAAGAAAATGTTTTTATTTGACACAAACTGCTTGCGATTGTTGACTGGTATCTGAAGTTAATGTTTATTAATATATAATGTATTTGACGCGAACTCCTGGAGATCGCTGGCAAGTATAATGCAACCTTACCAAAAATAAGAAATTTATTTTTTTGACACCAAAACCCTGACACACTTTTCAAGTTATTTTATATAAAAAGAAAATGTTTTTATTTGACACAAACTGCTTGCGATTGTTGACTGGTATCTGAAGTTAATGTTTATTAATATATAATGTATTTGACGCGAACTCCTGGAGATCGCTGGCAAGTATAATGCAACCTTACCAAAAATATGAAATTTATTTTTTTGACACCAAAACCCTGACACACTTTTCAAGTTATTTTATATAAAAAGAAAATGTTTTTATTTGACACAAACTGCTTGCGATTG